>NW_024727296.1:0-98283 GCF_018991925.1 Homarus americanus
ATCAGTATACTTCGTTCCAGTTACATCAATGCTTGTACTGGGGTGTCAGAGGTGTACCTGGGGTGTCAGGGTGTACCTGGGGAGTGTCAGAAGTGGGCAGAGATATCGGAGGTGAACTGGGTGTCTGAGTGTTCCTGTGAGTGTCGGAGGTGTGCCTGGGATATCGGAGGTGGCCTGGAGTGTCAGAGGTGTGCCTGGGGTGTCAGAGGTGTGCCAGGGGGTGTCAGTGGAGTACCTGGGAGTGTCAGAGGTGTGCCTGGGGTGTCAGAGGAGTACCTGGGAGTGTCAGAGGAGTGCCTGGGGCAGGGGTGTGCCTGGGGTGTCAGAGATGTGCCTGGGGTGTCAGAGGTGTGCCTGGGTGCTCACAGGGTGTGCCTGGGGTGTCTGAGGTGTGCCTGGGGTATCAGGTGTGCCTGGGGTGTTGAGGTGTGTTGGGAGGTCAGGGTGTGCCACCAGAGTGTCAGGGTGTGAACTGGGGTGTCAGAGTTAGCGGACAGGGTGTCTGAGGTGTGCCTAGGGGTGTAGAGGTGTGCAAGGTGTCAGAGGAGTGCCTGGGGTGTCAGGTGGTGCCTGGGATGTCAGGGGTGTGCCTGGGGTGTCAGAGGTGTGCCTGGGGAGTGTCAGAGGTGTGGTGGGGGTGTCAGGAGGTGTACCTGGGGTGTGGGGTCATGTTGTTGGGGTGTCGGAGGTGTGCCTGGAGTGTCAGATGTGTGCCTGGGGAGTGTCAGAGGTGTGCCAGGGGAGTGTCAGAGGTGTGCCTGTGGTGTCAGAGGTGTGCCAGGGGAGTCAGAGGTGTGTTGGGAGGTCAGGGGTGTGCCTGGGGTGTCAGGGGTGTGCCTGGGAGTGTCAGAGGTGGCACAGGGGTGTCTGAGGTGTACCAGGAGTGTCAGAGGTGTGCCTGGGGTGTCAGAGGAGTGCCTGGGGAGTGTCAGAGGTGTACCTGGGAGTGTCAGGGGTGTGCCTGGGGTGTGTCAGAGTGTGCCTGGAGGTGTCAGAGGTGTGTGCCTGGGGTGTCAGAGGTGTGCCTGGGGTATCGGAGGTGTGCCTGGGGTGTCAGGAGGAGTGCCTGGAGTGTCAGATGTGTGCCTGGGGAGTGTCAGAGGTGTACCAGGGGGGAGTGTCAGAGGTGTGCCTGGGAGTGTCAGAGGTGTGCCTGGGACTATCGGAGGTGTGCCTGGGAGTGTCAGATGTGTGCCTGGGGTGTCAGAGGTGTGCCAGGGGTGTTAGAGGTGTACCTGGGAGTGTCAAGAGGTGTACCTGGGACTGTCGGAGGTGTGCCTGGGAGTGTCGAAGGTGTGATTGGGGAGTGTCAGAGGTGTACCTGGGGTGTCAGAGGTGTGCCTGGGGTGCGTGAGGTTTGCCTGGGGTGTCGAGTGTGCCTGGGAGTGTCAGAGGAGGGAACCAGGGGAGTGTCAGAGGTGTGCCTGGGGTGTCAGAGGTGTGCCTGGGGGTGTCAAGGGGTGTGCCTGGGGTGTCAGAGGTGTACCAGGGAGTGTCAGAGGAGTACCTGGAGTGTCAGCAGTGTGCCAGGAGTGTCAGAGGTGTGCCTGGGAGTATCGGAGGTGTACCTGGGAGTGTCGGAGGTGTGCCAGGGTGTCAGGAGTGCCTGGGAGTGTTGGAGGTGTGCCTGGGGATGTCAGAGTTGGCCTGGAGTGTCAGCAGTGTGCCTGGGGTGTCTGAGGTGTGCAGGGGCGTCAGAGGTGTGCCTGGGGTGTCAGCGGTGTGCCTGTGAGTGTCAGGAGAGGTATGCCTGGGGTGTCAGAGGTGTGCCTGGGAGTGTCAGGAGGTGTGCCAGGGGGGTGTCAGGGTGAACCAGGGGTGTCCAGAGGGTGAGGAGCTGGGAGTGTCTGAGGTGTGCCTGGGAGTGTCAGGGGGTGTGCCTGGGGTGTCAGAGTGTGCCTGGAGTGTCTGGGGTGTTCTTGGGGTGTCTGGGGGTGAACCTGGCAGTGTCAGAGGAGAGAACAAGGGGAGTGTGAAGTGTGCCTGGGGTGTCAGAGGTGTGCCTGGGAGTGTCAGAGGTGTGCCAGGGACTGTCAGAAGTGAACCAGGGGTATCAGAAGGTGAACTGGGGAGTGTCTGGGGGTGTGCCTGTGGTATCAGGTGTACCTGGGGAGTATCGAGGGTGTACCTGGGGTGTCAGAGGTGTACCTGGGGTGTCAGAGGGTTGCAAGGGGTGTCAGTGAGACAGGGTATCAGGGTGAACTGGGGTCAGAGGTGTGCCTGTGTGTCAGGGGTGTGCCTGGGGTGTCAAGTGTGCCTGGGTGTCTGAGGTGTTCAGGGGTGCCTGAGAGGTGCCTGGGGAGTGTCTGAGGTGTGCTTGGGAGTGTCAGAGGAGAACCAGGGGAGTGTAAGAGGTGCTGGGAGTGTCAGAGGTGTGCCTGGGAGTGTCAGAGGTGTACAGGGAGTGTCAGAAGTGAGCCAGGGGTGTCAGGTGAACTGGGGTGTCTGAGGTGTGCCAGTGAGTATCGGAGGTGTGCCTGGGAGTATCAGGGAGGTGTGCCTGGGAGTGTCAGAGGTGTGCCTAGGAGTGTCAAGAGGTGTCAGGGGAGTGTCAGTGGGTACCGAGTGTCAGGCTGTGCCTGGAGTGTCAGAGGTGCAAGTGTCAGGAGGAGTGCCTGGGGTGACAGGGTGTGCCTGGGGTGTCAGGATGTGAGGTGTCAGAGGTGGTAGCAAGGTGTCTGAGGTGTGCCTGGGGTGTCTGGTGTGCCTGGGGTATCAGGTGTACCTGGGATTATCAGAGGTGTGTTGGGAGTCAGGGGGTGTACTAGAGTGTCAGGGGTGTAGCTGGGGTGTCAGAGGTGTGCCTGGGAGTGTCTGGGGAGTGTACCTGGGGAGTATCAGAGGTGTGCCTGGGGTGTCAGAGAACCTGGGGTGTCAGAGGTGCCTGCGAGTGTCAGGATGTGCCTGGGTGTGTCAGAGGTGTGCCTGGGGTATCCAGAGGTGTGCACAGGAGTGTCAGAGGTGTATCACGAGGTGTCAGGGTGTGCAGGGTGTCAGAGGTGGCACTAGGAGTGTCGGAGGTGTGACAGGGGTGTGTGTGAGGTGTGCCTGGGGTGTGTGCACCAGAGTGTCAGTGGGTGCCTGGGTCGTGGGGGTGTAAGGTGTCAGGGTGTGCCTGGAGTGTGTCAGAGGGTGTGCCTGGGGAGTGTCAGAGGTGTCTGGGGTGTCAGAGGTGAGACCAGGGGTGTCAGAGGTAAGTACCTGGGGTATCAGGAGGGTGCCTGGGAGTGACACGGAGTGTACCTGGGGAGTGTCAGAGGTGTGCCTGGGGGTGGCCATGGAGTGTGCCAGGGGAGTGTCGAAGTGTACCAGGGAGTGTCAGAGGGTGAACTGGGGAGTGTCTGAGGTGTGCCTGTGGAGTGTCAGAGGTGTACCTGGGGTATCAGATGTGTACCTCAAGTGTGAGGTGTGCCTGGGGTGTCAGGAGGTGCAAGTGTCAAGGGAACACCAGGTGTCAGGGTGTGCAAGTGTGTCGGTGGAGTGCAGAGTGTCAGGAGGTGTGCCTGGGGTGTGAGGTGTGCAGGTGCCTGAGGGTGTGCCTGGGGTGTCTGGGGTGTGCCTGGGGTCAGAGGAGACCAGAGGTGTGGGGGTGTGCCTGGGGTGTCAGGTGTGCCATGGGTGTCAGAGGTGTGCCTGGGGAGTGTCAGGGGTGTGCCAGGGGGTGTCAGGAGGTGCCTGGGGTGTCAGGGGTGTGCACCAGGGGTGTCAGAGGTGTGCCTGGGTGTATCAGGTGTGCCTGGGAGTGTCGGAGGTGTGCCTGGGAGTGTCAGAGTGTGCCAGGGAGTGTCAGAGTGAACCAGGGGAGTGTCAGGGGTGGCTGGGGTGTCAGAGGAGGTGGCGCAAGTGTCATCGGTGTGCAAGGTGTCAGGAGGTGTGCCTGGGGTGTCTGAGGTGTGCCTGGGCGTGTCAGAGACCAGGGGTGTCAGAGGTGTGCCAGGGTGTGGGGTGTGCAGGGGTGTCAGAGGTGCCTGGGAGTGTCAGGAGGAGTACCTGGGAGTGTCAGATGAGGTGCCTGGGGTGTCAGGGGTGTGCCTGGGGTGTGTCAGGAGGTGTGCCTGGGGAGTGTCAGAGGTGTGCCAGGAGTGTCAGAGGTGTGCCTGGGGTATCAGGTGTGCCTAGGAGTGTCAGTGCCTGGGGTGTCAGATGTGTGTGCCTGGGGAGTGTCAGAGGTGTGCCAGGGGGAGTGTTGAGAGGTGCCTGGGGTATCAGAGGTGTGCCTGGGACTATCAGGTGTAACAGAGGTGTCAGATGTGTGCCTAAGAGTGTCAGAGGTGTGCCAGGGGAGTGTTGGGGCAAGTGTCAGAGGTGTGCCTGGGACTATCAGGTGTGCAGAGTATCAGGAGGTGTGCTTGGGAGTGTGGGAGGCGTGCAGAGTTATCTGGGGAGGTGTGCCTGGGAGGTGTCAGGAGGTGTGCCTGGGGTGTCAGAGGTGTGCCTGGGAGTGTCTGAGGGTGTGCCTGGGTGTCTGAGGGTACACTGGGGTATCGGAAGTGTGCCTGGGGTATCAGAGGTGTGGCTGGGAGTGTCAGGGGTGTGCCTGGGGTGTCAGGGGGTATGTGGGAGTGTCAGAGGGTGTAACTGGGGAGTGTCTGAGGTGTGCCTGGGGTGTCAGAGGTGTGCCTGGGGTGTCAGAGAGTGCAGAGTGTCAGAGAATTACCTGGGGTGTCAGGGGTGTACCAGAGTGTGTCAGAGGTGTGCCTGGGGAGTGTCAGAGGTGTGGCAGAGTGTCAGAGGTGTAGCAGAGTGTCAGATTGCATTTGGGTGTCAGTGCAGAGTGTCAGATGTGTGCTAGGTGTCAGAGGTGTACAGGGAGTGTCAGAGGTGTGCCAGAGTGTCAGGGTGTGCCAGGAGTGTCAGAGTGTATCTGGAGAGTCAGGGGTGTGCCTGGGGTGTCAGGGGTGTAACTCCAGGGGTGTCAGAGGTGTACCTGGGAGTGTGAGAGGTGTGCCTAGGAGTGTCAGAGGAGTGCCTGGGGAGTGTCAAGGGTGCCTGGAGTATCAGGTGTGCCTGGGGAGTGTTAGTGGAGTGCAAGAAGTGTCAGAGGTGTGCCTGGGAGTGTCAGGAAGGTGCAGGGTGTCCAGAGGTGCCTGGGGAGCAGGGGTGTGCCTGGGGTGTCAGAGATGTGCCTGGGAGTGTCAGAGGTGTGCCTGGGGAGTGTCTGGTGGCCTGGGATGTCTGGGAGGTGTGCCTGGGGTGTCCAGAGTGGGACAGGGGGTGTCCAGAGGGTGTGCAGGGGTGTCAGAGGTGTGCCAGGGTGTCAGAGGAGCACTGGGGTGTCATGGGTGTGCCAGGGGTGTCAGAGGGTGCCTGGGAGTGTCAGAGGTGTGCCTGGGAGTGTGGGAGAGGTGTGCTGGGTGCCTGGGGTGTGCCTGGGGTGTCAGGTGTGCCTGGGGTCTGGGGAGCAGGGGAGTGTAAGGGTGTGCCTGGGGTGTCAGAGGGTGTGCAGGGGGTGTCAGAGGTGTGCCTGTGGGGTGTCAGACGGGTAGCAAGGTGTACCTGGGACTGTATCGGAGGTGTGGGAGTGTCAGTGTGGCAGGGGTGTGGGCGTGCCTGGGGTGTCAGGGTGTACCTGGGGTGTCAGAGGTGTGCCTGGGTGTGGAGGTGTGCAGAGTGTCAGGGGTGTGCCTGGGGTGTCAGGGTGTGCTGGGGTATCGGAGGTGTACCTGGGAGTATCAGAGAGGTGTGTCCTGGGAGGTCAGGTGTGCCTGGGAGTGTCAGGAGAGCAACTGGGGTGTCAGAGGTGTGGCCAGAGTGTCTGAGGTGTGCCTGGGGAATCTCAGAGGTGTACCTGGGAGTGTCAGAGGTGTGCCTGGGGTGTCAGAGGTGTGCACCTGGAGTGTGGGTGTGCAATGTGTGAGGTGTGCCTGGGAGTGTGGAGTGTGCAGGGGTATCAGAGGTGTGTTGGGAGAGTCAGGGTGTGCCCAGGGTGTCAGAGGTGTAACTGGGAGTGTCAGAGGTGTGACTGGGGAGTGTCTGAGGGTGTGCCTGGGGTGTCAGAGGTCTAGGGTGTCAGAGGAGTGCCTGGGAGTGTCCAGAGAGGAGTGCCTGGGGTGTCAGGGGTGCCTGGGTGTGTCAGAGTGTGCCTGGGGTGTCAGAGGTGTGCAGGGAGTGTCAGAGGTGTGCGGGCAGTCAGGTGGCTTGGGAGTGTCAGGAGAGGTGCCTGGGGTGTCAGATGTGTGCCTGGGGTGTCAGAGGTGTGCAGGGTATCAGAGGTGTACAGGGTGTCAGAGGTGCCAGGGGAGTATCAGGGTTGTATTTTGGAGGTCAGGGGGTGCAAGTGTCAGGGTGTGACAGGTGTCAGAGGTGTGCAGAGTGTGAGAGGTGTGCCTGAGGGTGTCAGAGGAGTGCCTGGGGTGTCAGAAAGGTGCCTGGGGAGTGTCAGGAGTGTACCTGGGAGTGTTGGTGGTGCCTGGGAGTGTCAGGAGTGTGCCTGGGAGTGTCAGAGGTGCCTGGGGTGTCAGAGGAGTACCTGGGGTGACAGGGGTGTGCCTGGGAGTGTCAGAGATGTGCCTGGGGTGTCAGAGGTGTGCCTGGGAGTGTCTGAGGTGTGCCTGGGTCTGGGGTGTGCCTGGGTGTCAGAGTGGGACCAGGGAGTGTCAGAGTGTGCCAGGGGTGTCAGAGGTGTGCAGGGGTGTCAGAGGGCACCTGGGGTGTCATGGGTGTGCCAGGGGTGTCAGAGAGGTGCCTGAGGTGTCAGAGGTGTGCCTGGGGTGTGGGAGAGGTGTGCCTGAGTGCCTGGGGTGTGCCTGGGGTGTCTGAGGGTGTGCTGGGGTGTCTGGGGAACCAGGGGTGTGGGGGTGTGCCTGGGAGTGTCAGAGGTGTGCCAGGGGTGTCAGAGGTGTGCCTGGGGTGTCAGGGTGTGCCAGGGGAGTGTCAGAGGAGTGCCTGGGAGTGTCGAGGTGTGCCTGGGGTGTCAGGGGTGTGCCTGGGAGTATCGGAGGTGTAGTGGGAGGTGTCAGGTGTGCCTGGGGTGTCAGGGTGTGCCAGGGTGTCAGAAGTGAACCAGGGGTATCAGAGGTGAACTGGGGTTTCAGAGGTGTGCCTAGGGGTGTCAGAGGTGTGCCAGGGTGTCAGAGGTGTGCCTGGGGTGTCTGGGGTGTGCCTGGGCGTGTCAGAGACAGGGGAGTGTCAGAGGTGTGCCAGAGTGTGAAGTGGCCAGGGGGTGTGTGAGAGGTGCCTGGGGTGTCAGAGGTGTGCCTGGGGAGTGTCAGAGGTGTGCCTGGGGCGTCAGAGAGGGAGAACCAGGGAGTGTCAGAGGTGTGCCAGGGAGTATCAGGGGTGCAGGGGTATAAGAAGTGAACTGGGGTGTCAGGGTGTGCCTGTGAGTGATCAGGAGTGTGCCTGGGTGTATCGGAGGTGTGCCTGGGAGCGTCAGAGGTGTACCTGGGAGTTTCAGAGGTGGCACCAGGGAGTGTCAGTGGAGTACCTGGGGTGTCAGAGTTTACCTGGGAGTGTCTGAGGTGCCTGGGAGTGTCAGAGGTGTACAGGGTGTCGAGGTGTACCTGGGGTGTCTGAGGTGTGCCTGGGGTATCAGAGTGTGCCTGGGAGTGTCAGAGGTGTATCCAGAGAGTCAAGGTGTGTGCCTGGGAGTGTCAGGTGTGTGCCTGGGAGGGTGTCAGAGGTGTGACTGGGAGTGTCTGAAGTGTGCCTGGGGTGTCAGAGTGTGCCTGGGGAGTGTCAGAGAGTACCTGGGGTGTCAGAGGATACCTGGGGTGTCAAGGGTGTGCCGGTGTGTCAGAGGTGTTAACAAGTGTCAGAGGTGTGCTTAGGAGTGTCAGAGTGTGCCACCAAGTGTCAGGAGGTGTGCAGAGTTGTCAGGAGGTACCTGGAGTGTCAGATGTGTGTGCAGGTGTCAGAGGTGGCACCAGAGTGTCAGAGGTGTGCCTGGGGAGTGTCAGAGATGTGCCTGGGAGTGTCAGATGTGTGCCTGGGAGTGTCAGAGGTGTGCCTAGAAGTGTGAGAGTGTGCCTGGGGAGTGTCAAGGTGTGCCTGGAGTGTCAGGAGGTGTAACTGCTGGGAGTGTCAGAGTGTGCCTGGGAGTGTCAGCAGGTGTGCCTGGGAGTGTCTGAGGGTGTGCCAGGGGCGTCAAGTGTGCCTGGGGTGTCAGCGGTGTACCTGTGAGTGTCAGAGGTATGCCTGGAGGTGTCAGAGGTGTGCAAGTGTCAGAGGTGTGCAGGGTGTGGGTGAACCAGGGAGTATCAGGGGTGAACTGGGAGTGTCTGGGGAGTGTACCTGGGGAGTGTGGAGTGTGCCTGGGGAGTGTCAAGTGTGCCTGAGTGTCTGAGGTGTTCCTGGAGTGTCTGGGGTGTGCCTGGGGAGTGTCTGGGGTGAACCTGGCAGTGTCAGAGGAGAACAAGGAGTGTAAGAAGTGTGCCTGGGGAGTGTCAGAGGTGTGCCTGGGTGTCAGAGGTGTACCAGGGGACTGTCAGAAGTGAACCAGGGAGTATCAGAGTGAACTGGAGTGTCTGAGGTGTACCTAGTATCAGAGTGTGCCTTAGGAGTATCAGAGTGTGCGAGTGTCAGAGGTGTACCTGGGGAGTGTCAGAGGTGTACCAGGGAGTGTCAGGTGAACCAGGGGAGTATCAGAGGTGAACTGGGGTGTCTGGGGTGTACCTGTGTGTGTCAGAGGTGTGCCTGGGGAGTCAAGTGTGCCTGGGTGTGTCAGAGGTGTGCCTGGGAGTGTCAGAGTGTGCTTAGAGTGTCAGAGGTGTGCCTGGGAGTATCAGGTGTGCTTGGAGTGTCGGAGGGTGCGGGGTGTCAGAGTGTGTGCCTGGAGTGTGAGAGGTGTGCAGGGAGTGTTAGGGGTGTACCTGGGGTATCAGAGGTGTACCTGGGACTATCGGAGGTGTGCCTGGGAGTGTCAGATGTGTGCCTGGGGAGTGTCAGGAGTGTGCCAGGGAGTGTTGGGGTGTGCCTGGGAGTGTCAGAGGTGTGCCTGGGACTATCGGAGTGTGCCTGGGAGTATCGGAGGTGTGCTTGGGAGTGTCAGGCGTGCCTGGGAGTATCTCTGAGGGTATCTGGAGTCAGAGTGTGCCTGGGAGGTGTTAGAGGTGTACCAGTGTCCAGAGTTGTGCCGGGTGTCTGAGGGTGCCTGGGAGTATCAGAGTGTGTATCAGAGGTGTATTTGGGAGTCAGAGGTGTGCAAGTGTCAGGGGTGTGACAGAGTGTCAGAGGTGTGGCTGGGGAGTGTCTGGGGTGTGCCTGGAGGTGTCAGAGGTGTGCCTGGGGTGTCAGAGGAGTGCCTGGGGTGTCAGAGGAGTGCCTGGGGTGTCAGGGTGCCTGGGTGTGTCAGGGTGTGCCTGGGGTGTCAGGTGTGCCTGGGGTGTCAGAGGTGTGCCTGGGAGTATCGGAGGTGTGTTTGGAATTCTAGGAGGTACCTGGGGTGTCAGATGTACGAGTGTCAGAGTGTACCAGGAAGTATCAGAGGTGTGCTTAAGTGTCAGAGTGTACAGGGGATTATCAGGTTGTATTTGGAGAGTCAGGGGTGTGCCTAGGTGTCAGGTGTGAAGCCGGAGTGTCAGGTGTGCCTCGGAGTGTGGGAGGTGTGCCTGGTGTCAGAGGAGGTACTGAGGTGTCAAGGTGCCTCGGAGTTATCAGGAGTGTGCCTGGGGTGTTGGTGGAGTGCAGGTGTCAGGGGTGTGCCTGGGAGTGTCAGGAGAGTGCCTGGGGTGTCAGAGGTGCCTGGGAGTGACAGGGGTGTGCCTGGGAGTGTCAGAGATGTGCCTGGGGTGTCAGAGGTGTGCCTGGGTGTCTGGGGTGTGCCTGGATGTCTGGAGGTGTGCCTGGGTGTCAGAGTGGGGACCAGGTGTCAGAGGTGTGCCAGGGTGTCAGAGGTGTGCCAGGGGTGTCAGAGGTGCACCTGGGGTGTCATGGGTGTGCCAGGGTGTCAGGGGTGCCTGGGGTGTCAGGGTGTGCCTGGGGTGTGAGGTGTGCCTGGGGTGCCTGGTGTGCCTGGGGTGTCTGAGGTGTGCCTGGGTGTCAGAGAACCAGGGTGTAGAGGTGTGCCTGGGGAGTGTCAGAGGTGTGCCAGGGTGTCAGAGGTGTGCCTGGGGTGTCAGGGTGTGCCAGGGAGTATCAGAGGATACCTGGGAGTGTCAGAGTGTGCCTGGGGTGTCAGAGTGTGCCTGGGAGTGTATCAGAGGTGTGCGTGGGGTGTCGGAGGTGTGCAAGTGTCAGAGGTGTGCAGAGTGTCAGAGTGAACCAGGAGTATCAGAGGTGAACTGGGGTTTCAGAGGTGTGCCTGGAGTGTCAGGAGGTGTACGGGGAGTGTCAGAGGTGCCTGGGGTGTCTGGTGTGTGCCTGGGGTGTCAGAAGAACCAGGGAGTGTCAGAGGTGTGCCAGGGGTGCAGAGGTGTGCAGAGTGTCAGAGGAGTAGGTGTCAGAGGGTGTGCCTGGGGAGTGTCAGAGTGTGCCTGGGGAGCGTCAGAGAGCAGGGAGTGTCAGAGGTGTGCCAGGAGTATCAGAAGTGTACCAGGGGGAGTATAAGAGGTGAACCGGGAGTGTCTGAGGGGTGTACCTGTGATGATCAGGAGGTGTGCCTGAGAGTATCAGGTGTACCTGAGACGTCAGAGGTGTGCCTGGGGTTTCAGAGGTGTACCAGGGGTGTCAGTGGGTACCTAGGTGTCAGGAGGGTTTGCAGGGTGTCTGGAGGTGTGCCTGGGGTGTCAGGTGTGCCTGGGGTGTAAGAGGTGTGCCCTTGGGTGTCTGGTGTGCCTGGGGTATCAGGTGTGCCTGGGAGTGTCAGAGGGTGTATCTGGGAGTCAGGTGTGTGCCTGGGGTGTCAGGTGTGTGGCTGGGGAGTGTCAGAGGTGTGACTGGGAGTGTCTGGAGGTGTGCCTGGGGAGTGTCAGAGGTGTGCCTGGGGAGTGTCAGAGGAGTACCTGGGAGTGTCAGAGGAGTGCCACCAAGTGTCAGGTGTGCCTGGGTGTGTCAGAGGTGTACCTGGGGAGTGTCAGAGGTGTGCTTGGGGTGTCAGAGGTGTGCCTGGGGAGTATCGGAGGTGTGCTTGGGGTGTCGGAGGTGCCTGGGAGTGTCAGATGTGTACCTAGAGTGTCAGAGTGTGCCAGGGAGTGTCAGAGGTGTGCCTGGGGTGTCAGAGGTGTGCCTGGGGTGTCAGATGTGTGCCTGGGGTGTCAGGAGGTGTGCCTAGAAGTGTGAGAAGTGTGCGGGAGTGTCGGAGGTGTGCCTGGGAGTGTCAGGTGTGACTGGGGAGTGTCAGAGGTGTGCCTGGGAGTGTCAGCAGTGTGCCTGGGAGTGTCTGGGGTGTGCCAGGGAGCGTCAGAGGTGTGCCTGGGAGTGTCAGCGGTGTGCCTGTGGTGTCAGAATATACCTTGGGGAGTGTCAGAGGTGTGCAGGAGTGTCAGAGGTGTACCAGGGGTGTCAGAGGTGAACCAGGGGTATCAGGGTGAACTGGGGTGTCTGAGGTGTGCACTAGGTGTCAGAGGTGTGCCTGGGGTGTCAGAAGTGTGCCTGGGGTGTCTGGTGTTCCTGGGGTGTCTGAGGTGTACCTGGGAGTGTCTGGGGGTGAACCTGGCAGTGTCAGAGGAGAACAAGGGAGTGTAAGAAGTGTACCTGGGAGTGTCAGAGGTGTACCTGGGAGTGTCAGAGGTGTACCAGGGACTGTCAGAAGTGAACCAGGGAGTATCAGAGGTGAACTGGGAGTGTCTGAGGTGTACCTGTGAGTATCGGAGGTGTACCTGGGGTATCAGAGTGTGCCTGGTGTCAGAGGTGTGCGAGTGTCAGAGGTGTGCCAGGGTGTCAGACCAGGGTATCAGAGGTGAACGGGAGTGTCTGGGGTGTGCCTGTGTGTGTCAGAGGTGGTGCAAGTCAGAGTGTAGCAGGTGTCTGAGGTTTCCTCAGAGTGTCTGGGGTGTGCCTGGGGTGTCTGGGGTGTGCTTGGGGTGTCTCAGGAGAGCCAGGGTGTAAGGGTGTGGGGAGTCAGAGGTGTGCCTCAGGTGTCAGAGGTGTGCCAGGGAGTGTCAGAAGTGAGCCAGGGGAGTATCAGGAGGTGAACTGGGGGTGTCTGAGAGTGCCTGTGAGTATCGGAGGTGTGCCGGGGAATTATGGAGGTGTGCAGGAGTGTCAGAGGTGTGCCTAGGAGTGTCAGAGGTGTACCAGGGTGTCAGTGGGTGCAAGAGTGTCAGGGCTGGCACTGGGAGTGTCAGGTGCCTGGGGTGTCAGGAGGTGCCTGAGGGTGACAGGGGTGTGCCTGGGGTGTGGAGATGTGCCTGGGGGTGTCAGGAGGTGTGCCTGGGGTGTCTGGGGTGTGCCTGGAGTGTCTGAGGTGTGCCTGGGAGTATCAGGAGGTGTGCCTGGGGTATCAGAGGTGTATTTGGGAGAGTCAGGGGTGTGCCTGCAGAGGTGTCAGGGTGTAACTGGGGTGTCAGGGGTGTAACTGGGAGTGTCTGAGGTGTACCTGGGGAGTGTCAGAGGTGTGCCTGGGGAGTGTCAGAGGTACCTGGGGTCAGAGGGGTACCTGGGAGTGTCAGGGGTGTGCCTGGGTGTGTCAGAGGTGTGCCTGGGAGTGTCAGGGTGTGCTTGGGGGTGTCAGAGGTGTGCCTGGGAGTATCGGAGGTGTATTTGGGAGTGTCGGAGAGTAGGGTGTCAGAGATGTGTGCCTGGGAGTGTCAGAGGTGTACCAGGAAGTATCAGAGGGTGTACCTGGGAGTGTCAGAAGGTGTACCAGGGGAGTATCAGAGTTGTATTTTGGAGAGTCAGGGGTGTGCCTGGGGTGTCAGGGGTGTAACTGGGAGTGTCAGAGGTGTAACTGGGAGTGTCTGGGGTGTACCTGGGAGTGTCAGAGGTGTACCTGGGAGTGTCAGAGGTACCTGGGAGTGTCAGAGAATACCTGGGTGTCAGGGGTGTGCCTGGGTGTGTCAGAGGTGTACCTGGGGTGTCAGAGGTGTGCCAGGAGTGTCAGAGGTGTGCCTGGGAGTATCAGGTGTAGGGTGTCAGGAGGTACCTGGGAGTGTCAGATGTGTGCCTGGGGGTGTCAGGGGTGTACCAGGGGTGTTAGAGGTGCCTGGGAGTATCAGGAGGTGCCTGGGACTATCGGAGGTGTGCCTGGGAGTGTCAGATGTGTACACGGAGTGTGGGGTGCCAGGGGAGTGTGAGGTGTACCTGGGTGTCAGAGGTGTCCTGGGACTATCGGAGGTGTGCCTGGGAGTATCAGAGGTGTGCCTGGGGTGTCAGAGGTGTACCTGGGGTGTCAGGGTATCTGGGAGTGTCAGAGGTGTGCCTGGGAGTGTCAGAGGTTGCAGAGAGTGTCTGAGGTGTACCACGGGGTGTCTGGGTGTACCTGGGGTATCAGAGTGTGCCTGGGGTATCAGAGGTGTACTTGGGAGTGTCAGGGGTGTGCCTGGGAGTGTCAGGGTGTAGCTGGGAGTGTCAGAGGTGTGCCTGGGGAGTGTCTGAGGTGTGCCTGGGGGTGTCAGAGGTGTGCCTGGGGTGTCAGAGGAGTGACCGGGGTGTAGAGGAGTACTGGGGAGTGTCAGGGGTGTACCTGGGTGTGTCAGAGGTGTGCCTGGGGTGTGAGGTGTGGGGTGTCAGAGGCGTGCCTGGGAGTATCGGAGGTGTATTTGGGAGTGTCGGAGGTACCTGGGGTGTCAGATGTGTGCCTGGGGTTCAGGGTGTACCAGGGAGTATCAGAGGTGTGCCTGGGAGTGTCAGAGGTGTGCAGGGAGTATCAGGGGTGTATTTTGGAGTGTCAGGGGTGTGCCTGGGAGTGTCACGGGTGTAACTGGGAGTGTCAGAGGTGTAACTGGGAGTGTCTGAGGTGTGCCTGGGGAGTGTCAGAGGTGTACCTGGGGTGTTGAGGGAGTACCTGGGGTGTCAGAGGAATGCCTGGGGTGTCAGTGGTGTACCTGGGTGTGTCAGAGGTGCCTGGGGTGTGGGGAGGTGTGGGGTGTCAGAGGTGTGCCTGGGAGTATCAGAGGTGTACTTGGGGTGTGGAGGGTACCTGGGTGTGTCAGATGTGTGCCTGGGGAGTGTCAGAGGTGTGCCAGGGAGTGTTAGAGGTGTGCCTGGGGTGTGAGGTGTACCTGGGACTATCGGAGGTGTGCCTGGGAGTGTCAGATGTGTGCCTGGGAGTGTCAGAGGTGTGCCAGGGAGTGTTAGAGGTGTACCTGTGAGTTGTCAGGGGTGCCTGGGACTATCGGAGGTGTACCTGGGGAGTATCAGGAGGTGTGTCTGGAGTGTCAGAGTGTACCTGGGAGTGTCGGAGGTGTTCCTGAGAGTGTCAGAGGTGTGCCTGGGAGTGTCAGGTGTGCCTGGGAGTGTCAGATGTACCTGGGGTGTCAGAGGTGTGCCTGGGGTGTGAGAAGTGTGCCTGGGAGTGTCGGAGGTGCCTGGGGTGTGGTGTGCCTGGGGTGTCGGAGGGTGTAACTGGGGAGTGTCAGAGGTGTGCCTGGGGTGTCAGCAGTGTGCCTGGGGTGTCTGAGGTGTGCCAGGAAGCGTCAGAGGTGTGCCTGGGAGTGTCAGCGGTGTGCCTGTAGTGTCAGAGGTGTACCTGGGAGTGTCAGAGGTGTGCCTGGGGTGTCAGAGGTGTGCAGTGAGTGTCAGAGGGTGAACCAGGGGAGTATCAGAGGTGATCTGGGGAGTGTCTGAGGTGTACCTGGGGTGTGAGGTGTGCCTTGGAGTGTCAGAGTGTGCCTGGGGGTGTCTGGGGTGTTCCTGGGTGTCTGAGGTGTGCCTGGGGAGTGTCTGAGGTGTACCTGGCAGTGTCAGAGGAGAACAAGGGAGTGTAGAGGTGTGCCTGTGAGTGTCAGAGGTGTACCTGGGGTGTCAGAGGTGTACCAGGGAGTGTCAGAAGTGAACCAGGGAGTATCAGAGGTGAGTGGGAGTGTCTGGGGGGTGTACCTGGGCATCGGAGGTGTGTACCTGGGAGTATCGGAGGTGTGACTAGGGTGTCAGGAGGTGTATCTGGGGTGTCAGAGGTGGACCAGGGGAGTGTCAGTGGAGTGCCTGGGGAGTGTCAGAGGTGTGCCTGGGGAGTGTCAGGGAGTGCCTGGGAGTGTCAGAGGAGTGCCTGGGAGTGTCAGAGTGCCTGGGGTGTCAGAGGTGTGCCTGGCAGTGTCAGAGGTGTGCCTGGGGAGTGTCTGGGGTGTGCCTGGAGTGTCTGAGGGTGTGCCTGGGGTGTCAGAGTAGAACCAGGGGAGTGTCAGAGGTGTGCCAGGGGAGTGTCAGAGGTGTGCCAGGGAGTGTCAGAGGTGTACCAGTGAGTGTCAGATTGCCTGGGAGTGTCAGAGGTGTGCCAGGGGGTGTCAGAGGGAATTCCTGGGGTGTCAGAGGGTGCACCTGGGGGAGTGTCAGAGGTGTGCCTGGGGTGTCAGAGTGTGCAGATTGTGAGGGGGTGTGCCTGGGTGCCTGAGCATGTGCCTGGGGTGTCTAGGAGGTGTGCCTGGGAGTGTCAGAGGAGGGGAACCTGGGAGTGTAGAGGTGTGCCTGGGGGTGTCAGAGGTGTGCCTGGGGTGTCAGAGGTGGGGTGTCAGAGGTGTGCCTGGAGTGCCGGACGTGTGCCTGGGGAGTGTCTGGGGTGTGCCTGGGGTGTCAGGGGAGAACCAGGGGAGTGTAGAGGTGTGCCTGGGGGTGTCAGAGGGTGTGCCAGGGAGTGTCAGAGAGGTGTGCCTGGGGTATCGGAGGTGTATTTGGGGTGTCGGAGAGTACCTGGGAGTGTCAGAGGTGTGCCTGGGGAGTGTCAGGGTGTGCAGGAGTATCAGAGGTGTGCCTGGGAGTGTCAGAGGTGTGCCAGGGAGTGTCAGGGAGTTGTATTTTGGAGGTCAGGGGTGTGCCTGGGAGTGTCAGGGGTGGCTGGGGTGTCAGGAGGTGTAACTGGGAGTGTCTGAGGTGTGCCTGGGAGTGTCAAGGAGGTGTGCCTGGGAGTGTTGAGGAGTACCTGGGGTGTCAGAGGGATACCTGGGGTGTCATAGGTGTGCCTGGGTGTGTCAGAGGTGTGCCTGGGAGTGTCAGAGGTGTGCCCAGGAGTGTGGAGGTGTGCCTGCTGGGGTGTCGGAGGTGTGCCAGGGGTGTCGGAGGTGTGCCTGGGAGTGTCAGATGTGCCTGGGGTGTCAGAGGTGTACCAGGGTGTTAGATGTGTACCTGGGAGTGTCAGGGTGTACCTGGGACTATCGGGTGTGCCAGGGAGTGTCAGATGTGTGCCTGGGGTGTCAGGGTGTGCCAGGGGAGTGTTAGGGTGTACCTGTGAGTTGTCAGAGGTGTGCCTGGGACTATCAGAGGTGTACCTGGGAGTATCGGAGGTGTATCTGGGAGTGTCAGAGGTGTACCTGGGAGTGTCAGGTGTTCCTGGGGAGTCAGAGGTGTGCCTGGGGTGTCAGAGATGTACTGGGAGTGTCAGATGTGTGCCTGGGTGAGAGGTGTGCCTGGAAGTGTGAGAAGTGTGCCTGGGGAGTGTCAGGTGTGCCTGGGGTGTCGGAGGTGTACTGGGGTGTCGGGTGTGACTGGGGAGTGTCAGAGGTGTGCCTGGGGTGTGGCAGTGTGCCTGGGGTGTCTGGGGTGTGCCAGGAGTGTCAGAGGTTTGCCTGGGAGTGTCAGCGGTGTGCCTGTAGTGTCAGAGGTGTCACGGGGAGTGTCAGGAGTGTGCCTGGGGGTGTCAGAGGTGTGCCAGTGAGTGTCAGAGGTGAACCAGGGGAGTATCAGAGGTGATCTGGGGAGTGTCTGAGGTGTGCCTGGGAGTGTGAGAGGTGTACTGTGGAGTGTCAGAGGTGTGCAAGGAGTGTCTGAGGGTGTTCTAGGAGTGTCTGGGGTGTGCCTGGGGTGTCTGAGGGTGTGCCTGGCAGTGTCAGAGGGAGAACAAGGGTGTAAGAGGTGTGCCTTGAGTGTCAGGGGTGTGCCTGAGGTGTCAGAGGTGTGCCAGGGAGTGTCAAGAGTGAACCAGGGAGTATCAGAGCTAAAGTGGGGAGTGTCTGGGGTGTGCCTGTGAGCTGTCGGAGGTGTGCCTGGGGAGTATCGGAGGTGTAACTGGGGTGTCAGGGGTGTATCTAGAGTGTCAGAGGTGTGCAGAGTGTCAGAGGTGTGCAGGGGTGTCAGAGGTGCACGAGTGTCATGGGTGTGCCAGGGGAGTGTCAGAGGTACCTGAGTGTCAGAGGTGTGCCTGGGGAGTGTGCCAGGGTGCCTGGGGTGTGCCTGGAGTGTCTGGGGTGTGCCTGGGGTGTCAGGGAGCCAGGGGTGTGGGGGGTGTGCCTGGGAGTGTCAGGGTGTGCAGGGGTGTCAGAGGTGTGCCTGGGGTGTCAGAGGTGTGCCAGGGGTATCAGAGGGTACCTGGGAGTGTCAGGAGGTGTGCCTGGGAGTGTGTCAGGTGTGCCTGGGGGTATCAGGGTGTGCGTGGGAGTGTCGGAGGTGTGCCTGGGAGTTAGAGGTGTGTGGGGAGTGTCAGAAGTGAACCAGGGGAGTATCAGAGGTGAACCGGGAGTTTCAGAGGTGTGCCTGGGGTGTCAGGTGTGCCAGGGTGTCAAGGAGTGTGCCTGGGAGTGTCTGAAGTGTGCCTGGGCGTGTCAGAGAACCAGGGAGTGTCAGAGGTGTGCCAGGGGTGCAGAGTGTGCCAGGGGGTGTCAGAGGTGTGCCTGGGGTGTCAGGGTGTGCCTGGGGTGTCAGAGGTGTACCTGGGGAGTGTCAGAGGGAGAACCAGGGAGTGTCAAGGAGTGTGCCAGGGGTGTCAGAAGTGTGCCAGGAGTATCAGAGGTGAACTGGGGAGTGTCTGGGGTGTGCCTGTGGTATCGGAGGTGTGCCTGGAGATATCGGAGGTGTGCCTGGGAGCGTCAGAGGTGTCCTGGGGGTTTCAGAGGTGTGCCAGGGGTGTCAGTGGAGTGCCTGGGGAGTGTCAGGGGGTTTGCCTGGGGTGTCTGAGGTGTGCCTGGGGTATCGGAGGTGTGCCTTGGGTGTAGGAGGTGTGCCTGGGGTGTCTGGGGTGTGCCTGGGAGTATCAGGAGGTGTGCCTGGGGAGTATCAGAGGTGTCTGGGAGAGTCAGGTGTGTGCCTGGGGAGTGTCAGGTGTGTGAACTGGGGAGTGTCAGAGGTGTAAGCACAGGGTTGTCTGAAGTGTGCCTGGGGGTGTCAGAGGTGTGCCTGGGGAGTGTCAGAGGAGTGCAGCAGGTGTCAGAGAGTGCCTGGGGTGTCAGGGGTGGGTGTGTCAGAGGTGTGCGGGAGTGTCAGAGGTGTGCCAGGGGTGTCAGAGGTGTGCACCGGAGTGTGGAGGTGTGCTGGAGTGTGTCAGGAGGTGCGAGTGTCAGATGTGCAGAGTTGTCAGGGTGTGCCAGGGGTGTCAGAGGTGTGCAGAGTGTCAGGATGTGCCTGGGAGTGTCAGATGTGTAGCGGAGTGTCAGGAGGTGTGCCTAGAGTGTGAGAGTGTGGCAGGGTGTGTCGGAGGTGTGCCAGGGTTGTCAGGTGTGACTGGGGTGTCAGGGTGTGCCTGGGTGTCAGCAGTGTGCATGGGAGTGTCTGGGGAGTGTGCCAGGGGCGTCAGAGGTGTGCCTGGGGAGTGTCAGCGGTGTCCTGTGGTGTCAGAGGTATGCCTGGGGTGTCAGAGGTGTGCCAGGAGTGTCAGAGTGTGCAGAGGGTGTCAGAGGTGAACCAGGGAGTATCAGAGGTGAACTGGGAGTGTCTGAGGTGTGCCTGGGAATTGTCAGAGGTGTGCAGAGTGTCAGGGTGTGCATAGGTGTCTGAGGTGTTTGGAGTGTCTGAGGTGTGCAAGAGTGTCTGAAGTGAACCTGGCAGTGTCAGAGGAGACAGAAGGAGTGGCGCGAGTGTCAGAGGTGTGCGCGGAGTGTCAGAGGTGTGCCAGAGTGTCAGCGGTGAACCAGGGTATCAGAGGTGGGCCAGAGTGTCTGAGGTGTGCCTGTGTGTGTCAGAGGTGTGCCTGGGAGAGTCAGAGATGTGCCTGGAGTGTCTGGAGGTGTTCTGGGGTGTCTGGGGTGTGCCTGGGGTGTTCTGAGGTGTGCCCAGGAGTGTCAGGGGAGACCAGGGGAGTGTAGAGGTGTACTGGGAGTGTCAGGGTTTGCCTCAGGTGTCAGAGGTGTACCAGGGGAGTGTCAGAAGTGAGCCAGGGGGTATCGGAGGTGAACTGGGGAGTGTCTGAGGTGTGCCTGAGGTATCGGAGGTGTGCCTGGGAGTATCAGGAGGTGTGCCTGGGGTGTCAGAGGTGTACCTGGGGTGTCAGGGTGTGCCAGGGTGTCAGTGGGTGCCTGGAGTGTCAGGCTGTGCCTGGGGAGTGTCAGAGGAGTACTATGGGGTGTCAGAGGGAGTGCCTGGGAGTGACAGGGGTGTGCCTGGGAGTGTCAGAGGTGTGCCTGGGTGTCAGGGTGTGCCTGGGGTGTCTGAGGTGTGCCTGGGGTGTCTGAGGTGTACCTGGGGTATCAGGGAGTGTGCCTGGGGAGTATCAGAGGTGTTGGGAGAGTCAGGGGGTGTGCTGGGAGTGTCAGGGGTGTGACTGGGAGTGTCAAGGTGTGACAGAGTGTCTGGGGGTGTGCCTGGAGTGTCAGAGGTGTGCACCAGTGTCAGAGGGGTGCCTGGGGTGTCAGAGGAGTGCCTGGGGTGTCAGGGTGTGCCTGGGTGTGTCAGGAGGTGTGCCTGGGGTGTCAGAGGTGTGCCTGGGGTGTCAGGGGCGTGCCTGGGAGTATCAGGTGTGTTGGGGAGTGTCAGTGCCTGGGGAGTGTCAGATGTGTGGAGTGTCAGAGGTGTGCCAGGAGTGTCAGAGGTGTACCTGGGAGTGTCAGAGGTGTACCAGGGAGTATCAGGGTTGTATTTTGGAGAGTCAGGGGTGTGCCTGGGAGTGTCAGGGTGTAACTGGGGTGTCAGAGTGTAACTGGGGGTGTCTGAGGTGTGCCTGGGGTGTCAGAGGTGTGCCTGGGGAGTGTTGAGGAGTACCTGGGGAGTGTCAGAGGAATGCCTGGGGTGTCATTGGTGTACCTGGGTGTGTCAGAGGGTGCCTGGGGTGTCAGGGGTGTGCCTGGGAGTGTCAGAGGTGTGCCTGGGGAGTATCGGAGGTGTGCTGGGGAGTGTCGGAGGTGCCTGGGAGTGTCAGATGTGTGCCTGGGAGTGTCAGAGGTGTGCCAGTGTTAGTGTGTATCTGGAGTATCAGAGGTGTACCTGGGACTATCGGAGGTGTGCCTGGGAGTGTCAGATGTGTACCTGGGGAGTGTCAGAGGTGTACCAGGGAGTGTTAGAGGTGTGCCTGTGGGTTGTCAGAGGTGTGCCTGGGACTATCGGAGGTGTGCAGGAGTATCAGGAGTGTGTCACCGAGTGTCAGTGGTGACACTGGGAGTGTCGGAGGTGTTCCTGAGAGTCAGTGTGCCTGGGGAGTGTGGGGATGGCCTGGGAGTGTCAGATGTGTGCCTGGGGGTGGCAGAGGGTGACCTGGAGTGCAGAGGTGTGCCTGGGGTGTCGGAGTGTGCCTGGGGAGTGTCGGAGGTGCCTGCCTGGGAGTGTCGGAGGTGTGACACGGAGTGTCAGAGGTGTGCCTGGGAGTGTCAGCAGTGCCTGGGGGTGTCTGAGGTGTGCCAGGAAGCGTCAGAGGTGTGCTGGAGTGTCCGCGGTGTGCCTGTGAGTGTCAAGGTATGCCTGGGAGTGTCAGAGGTGTGCCTGGGAGTGTCAGAGTGTGCCAGTGAGTGTCAAGGGTGAACAGGGAGTATCAGGAGGTGATCTGGAGTGTCTGGGGTGTGCCTGGGGTGTGAGGTGTGCCTGGGGTGTCAGAGTGTGCCTGGGGTGTCTGGGGTGTTCCTGGGGTGTCTGAGGTGTGCCTGGGTGTCTGGAGGTGTGCCTGTGTCAGAGGAGGAACAAGGGGTGTGGAGGTGTGCCTGTGGTGTCAGAGGTGTGCCTGGGTGTCAGAGGTGTACCAGGGGAGTCAGAGTGAACCAGGGGTATCAGAGGTACAAGTGGGAGTGTCTGAGGTGTGCCTGTGAGCATCAGGAGGTGTGCCTGGAGTGTCGAGAGGTGTGACTGGGGTGTCAGAGGTGTATCTAGGAGTGTCAGAGGTGTGCCAGGAGTGTCAGTGGGTGCCAGGGGTGTCAGGGTGTGCCTGGGAGTGTCAGAGGAGTGCCTGGGAGTCAGAGGGTACCAGGGAGTGTCAGGTGCCTGGGGTGTCAGAGGTGTGCCCAAGCGTGTCAGAGTGTGCCTGGGGTGTCAGAGGTGTGCCTGGAGTGTCTGAGGTGTGCAGAGTGTCAGAGTAGAACCAAGGAGTGTCAGGAGTGTGCCAGGGAGTGTCAGTGTGCCAGGGGAGTGTCAGAGGTGTGCCAGTGAGTGTCAGAGTGCCTGGGAGTGTCAGGGTGTACCAGGGGAGTGTCAGAGGAATTCCTGGGAGTGTCAGAGAGGTGGGGTGTCAGAGTGTGCCTGGGGTGTCAGGTGTGCCTGGGGTGTGTGAGGTGTGCCTGGGGTGCCTGAGGTGTGCCTGAGGTGTCTGAGGTGTGCCTGGGAGGAGTCAGAGAGGCCTGGGGTGTAGAGGTGTGCGGAGTGTCAGAGGTGTGCCTGGGGTGTCAGAGTGTGCCTGGGTGTCAGAGGTGTGCCTGGGAGTGCCGGACGTGTGCCTGGGGAGTGTCTGGGGTGTGCCTGGGGAGTGTCAGGGGAGAGACCAGGGAGTGTGGGGTGTGCAGGAGTGTCAGGGGGTGTGCAGGAGTGTCAGGGTGTGCCTGGAGTGTCAGAGGTGTGCCAGGGGTGTCAGAGGTGCCTGGGAGAGTCAGGAGGTGTGCCTGGGAGTTTCAGGGTGTGCAGGAGTGTCAGTGGTGCCTGGGGTGTCAGAGGTGTAGCAGGTGTCAGAGGTGCCTGGGAGTGTCAGAGGAGTGCCGGGAGTTTCAGAGGTGCCTGGGGTGTCAGAGGTGTGCCTAGGAGTGTCAGAGGTGTAACTGGGGTGTCAGGGGTGTGCCTATGAGTGTCAGCAGTGTGCCTGGGCGTGTCTGAGATGTGCTCGGGGGTGTCAGAGGGTGTGCCAGGGGTGTCAGGAGTGAACCAGGGAGTATCAGAGGTGAACTGGGAGTGTCAGAGGTGTGCCTGTGTGTGTCAGAGGGTGTGCCTGGGAGTGTCAGAGTGTGCCTTGGGGTGTCTGGTGTTCCTGGGAGTGTCAGAGGTGTGCCTAGGGGTGTCAGAGGTGTGCAGGGAGTGTCAGTGGAGTGCCTGGGGTGTCAGAGGTGTGCCGAGTGTCAGAGGTGGCCCGGGGTGTCAGAGGTGCTGCATGGGGTGTGGGGAGGTGCCTGGAGGTGCCTGAGGTGTGCATGAGTTGGTGAGGTGGCACCAGGTCAGAGAACCAGGGTGTGGGGTGTGCATGGGGTGCAGGTGTGCCAGGGTGTCAGAGGTGTGCCTGGAGTGTCAGAGGTGTGCCAGGGAGTGTCAGAGGTGCCCTGGGTGTCAGGTGTGCCTGGGGATGTCAGGGGTGTGTGCCTGCTGGGATATCAGGTGTACTTGAGGGGTGTCAGGTGTGCACGGTGTCAGAGGTGTGCAGGGGGTGTCAGAGAGTGAACCAGGAGTATCAGAGGGACAGACTGGGTGGGGCAGCAGGTGTCAGAGTGTTGCAGGGGTGTCAAGTGAACCAGGGGAGTATCAGGGTGAACTGGGGAGTGTCTGGGGTGCCTGGTATCGGAGGTGGGATTATCGGAGGTGTGCCTGAGGCGTCAGAGGTGTGCCTGGGGTTTCAGAGTGTGCCAGAGTGTCAGTGGAGTGCCTGGGGTGTCAGGGTGTGCCGCAAGTGTCAGGAGGAGTGCCTGGGAGTGTCAGAGGAGTGCCTGTGGGTTTCAGGGGTGTGCCAGGGGTGTCAGAGGTGTGCCTGGAGTGTCAGAGGTGTGCCTGGGAGTGTCTGGGGTGTGCCTGGGCGTGTCAGAGAGGACCAGGGAGTGTCAGAGGTGTGCCAGGGGAGTGTCAGAAGTTTGCAAGGAGTGTCAAGAGTACCTGGAGTGTCAAGGTGTACCTGGGGTAACGGCGGTGTGCCTGGGGAGTGTCTGAGAGTGCTGGGACTATCAGAGGTGTACCTGGGAGTATCAGGTGTGCCTAGAGTGTCGGATCCACAAGAATCAGAGGTGTATCTGAGTGTCAGTGGTGTGCCTGTGGTGTCATGGTTTGACCAGAGTGTCAGAGTGTGCAGGAGTGTCAGGTGTTCCTGGGAAGTCAGAGGTGGTAGCAAGTGTGGGGATGTGCATGGGGTGACAGATGTGTGCCTGGGGTGTCAGGAGGTGTGCCTGGGGTGTCGGAGGTGTTCCTGAAAGAGTCAGGTGTGCCTGGGAGTGTCAGAGATGTGCCTGGGGTGTCAGATGTGTGCCTGGGAGTGTCAGAGGTGTGCCTGGAGTGTCTGGGGTGTACCTGGGCGTGTCAGAGGGAGAACCAGGGAGTGTCAGAGGTGTGCCAGGGGTGTCAGAAGTGTGCCAGGGAGTGTCAGAGGTACCTGGGAGTGTCAAGGTGTGCCTGGGAGTACAGCGGTGTGCAAGTGTCAGGAGGTGTGCACGGAGTGTCAGGTTAGCAGTGTCAGAGGTGTGCCTGGGGTGTCTGAGGGTGTACCAGAGTTGTCAGGTGTGCACCAGAGTGTCAGGTGTGTTTGGTGGAGTCAGGGTTGGTGGCAGGTGTCAGGTGTGGGCACAGGTGTCAGAGGTGTGGCTGGGAGTGTCTGGGGTGTGCCTGGGTGTCAGGGGTGTGCCTGGGGTGTCAGAGGGTGCCTGGGGTGTCAGAGGGTGCAGGTGTGGGGTGGCCCTGGGTGTGTCAGAGGTGTGCCTGGGGAGTGTCAGAGGTGTACTTGGGGTGTCAGAGGTGTGCCTGGGAGTATCGGTGGTGTGCTTGGGGAGTGTCGGAGGTACCTGGGGTGTCAGATGTGTGCCTGGGGTGTCAGAGGTGTGCCAGGGGTGTTAGGTGTGGCTGGGGTGTCAGAGGTGTGCCTGGGACTACCAGGAGGTGTGCCTGGGAGTGTCAGGTGTGCCTGAGAGTGTCAGGGCTGGCACTGGGGTATCAGAGGTGTGTCTGGGGTGTCAGTGGTGTGCCTGTGAGTGTCATGAGTTTAACTGCAGGGTGTCAGAGGTGTGCCTGGGGTGTCGGAGATGGTGCTGGGAGAGTCAGAGGGTGTGCCTGGGAGTGTCAGAGTGTGCCTGGGGTGTCAGTGTGTACCTGGGAGTGTCAGAGGTGTACCTGGAAGTGTGAGAAGTGTGCCTGGGAGTGTCAGGTGTACCTGGGGTGTCGGAGGTGTAACTGGGAGTGTCAGAGGTGTGCCTGGGGTGTCAGCAGTGTGCCTGGGAGTGTCTGAGGTGTAACAGGAAGTCAGAGGTGTACCTGGGAGTGTCAGAGGTGTGCCTGTGAGTGTCAGAGGTGTGCCTACCAGAGTGTCAGAGGTGGCGCTGGGAGTGTCAGAGTTAGTAGCAGAGTGTCAGAGTGGACTAGGGTGTGAGATTGGACTGGGATTGAACAGGGTTGGTAGCAAGGATGTGAGGTGGCATGCATGGGAGTTGGTAGCATGGAGTTGTCTGGGGTGAACAGGTGTCTGAGGTGTGCGCAGGTGTCTGAGTGTGCGGTGTCAGGAGGAGACAGGGAGTGTGAGGAGGTGTGCCCAAGGTGTCAGGAGGTGTACCTTAGGTGTCAGAGGTGTACCGGAGTCAGAAGTGAACCGTAGGTATCAGGGGTGAACTGGGGTGTCAGAGGTGTGCCTGTGGTATCGGAAGTGTGACTGGGAGTATCGGAGGTGTAACTGGAGAGTGTCAGAGGTGTATCTAGGTGTCAGAGGTGTGCCAGGGGTGTCAGTGGGTGCCTGGGGTGTCAGAGTGTGCCTGGGGTGTCAGAGAGGGTACTGGGGTGTCCAGGGGTGCCTGGGGAGTGTCAGAGGTGTGCCTGGCAGTGTCAGAGAGGTGTGCCTGGGAGTGTCAGGGGTGTGCCTGGGTGTCTGGGGTGTGCCTGGGGTGTCAGAGTAGAACCAGAGTGTCAGGGTGTGCAGGGGAGTGTCAGGGGTTGTGCCAGGGAGTGTCAGAGGTACCTGGGAGTGTCAGAGGTGTGCCAGGGGGTGTGGGGTGCCAGGTGTCAGGGTGTGTCCTGGGGAGTGTCAGGGTGTGCAGGGGTGTCTCAGTGCCTGGTGTGAGAGGTGCTGGGGAGTGCCTGACGTGTGCCTGGGGTGTCTGGGGTGTGCCCGGGGTGTCAGAGGAGGAACCAGGGTGGGGGTGTGCCTGGGGTGTCAGAGGTGTGCCAGGGGTGTGGGGTGCCTGGGGAGTGTCAGGGTGTGCCAGGGATGTCAGAAGCGTACCTGGGAGTGTCAGCGTGTGCCTGGGGAGTGTCAGGGGTGTACCTGGGCGTATCAGGAGGTGTCCTTGGGAATGTCAGAGGTGTGCCTGGGACTATCGGAGGTGTACCTGGGAGTATCGGAGGTGTACCTGGGAGTGTCAGTGGTGTGCCTGTGAGTGTCATGAACTGGGAGTGTCAGAGGGTGTGCCTGGGAGTGTCAGGAGGTGTTTGCGAGAGAGTCAGAGGTGTGCCTGGGGTGTCAGAAGATGTGCCTGGGGTGTCAGATGTGTACCTGGGGTGTCATAGGTGTGCCAGAGTGTCAGAGATGAACTGAGGGGTATCAGAGGTGAACCTGGGAGTGTGGGGTGTGCCTGGGTGTGAGGTGTGCAAGTTGTCAGAGTGTCCTGGATGTCAGGGTGTGCCAGGGGTGTCAGAGGTGTGCCAGGGTCAGGTGTGAGCAGGGGTGTGGGAGGTGCCTGGGTGTCAGGTGTGCCAGGGGTCAGAGGTGGCTGGGGTGTCAGATGCGTGCCTGGGGGTGTCTAGGTGTGCCTGTGGTATCGGAGGTGTGCCTGGAAGTATCGGAGGTGTGCCTGGGGTGTCAGAGGTGTGCCTGGGGTGTCAGAGGTGTGCAGAGGGAGTGTTAGTGCGGTGTCAGAGGTGTGCCTGGGGTGTGGAGAGGTACCTGGGGTGTCAGAGGGTACCTGGGAGTGACAGGGGAGTGTCTGGGGTGCTGCGGGTGTCAGAGTAGAACCAGGGGTGTCAGAGGTGTGCCAGGGAGTGTCAGAGGTTGCCAGGGGTTTCAGAGGAGGAACCGGGTGTCAGGGTGTGCAGGGGTGGAGGGTGGCACAGGTGTGGGGAGGTGTGCCAGGTGTGGGGAGGTGTGCAGGTTGCCTGGGGTGTGCTTGAGGTGTGTGGGCAGGTGTCAGGGAAGACCAGGGGTGTGGGAGGTGTGCCGGGGTGTCAGAGTGTGCCGGGGTGTCAGGTGTGCCTGGGTGTCAGGGGTGTGCAGGTGTCAGAGGGAGTGCAGGGGTGTCAGTGGTGTGCCTGGGGTGTCAGGGGTGTGCCTGGGGTATCGGAGGTGTGCTTGGGGCAACAGTGTGCCTAGAGGTGTCAGGGTGAGAGAAGTGAACCAGGGAGTATCAGGGTGACCAGGAGTGTCAGTGTGCCTAGAGTGTCAGAGGTACCTGGGAGGTCAGAGGTACCTGCAGAGTGTCAGAGGGAGTGCCTGGGGTGTCAGAGGTGCCTATGGAGTGTCAGAGTGGCAGAATTGTCAGAGGTGTACCTGGGGTGTCAGAGGTGTGCCTGGGGTGTGAGAGGTGTGCTGGGGTGTCAGGTGTGCCTGGGAGTGAGCAGGGAGTGTGCCTGGGGAGTGTCAGAGGTGCCTGGGAGTGTCGGTGTGCCAGGAGTGTCAAGGTGTGCCAGGAGTGGCAGCGGTGGCGGAAGTGTCTGGGGTGTGCCTGTGGGAGTATGGAGGTGTGCAAGTGTCAGGTATGTGGAGTTTAAGGGAATGTCAGTGGTGCCAGTGGAGATGTAAGGGGTGTCAGAGGTGTGCAAGTGTCAGAGGTGTGCCTGGGGTGCCAGAGGTGTGCACAGAAGTAGAAGTGTGCCTGGAGTGTCAGTGTGCCTGAGAGTGTCAGCTGGTGTGCCTGTGGTTGTCAGAGGTGTGCAGCAGGTGTCACAGGTGTGCCTGGAGTGTCAGAGGTGTGCCAGGGGTGTCAGAGTGAGACCAGGGAGTATCAGAGGTGAACTTGGGTGTCTGGTGTGCCTGTGTGTCAGAGGTGTGCCTGGGTGTCAGAAGTGTGCCTGGGAGGTGTCTGAGGTGTTCTGGGGTGGCTGGGGTGTGCCTGGGTGTCTGGTGCCTGGCAGTGTGAGAGAACCAGGGTGTGCAGGTGTGCTGGGAGTGTCAGAGGTGTGCCTGGGGTGTCAGGGGTTTGCAGGGAGTGTCAGAAGTGGGCAGGGGTATCAGAGGTGAACGCGGGTGTCTGAGGTGTGCCTGTGAGGTATCGGAGGTGTACCTGGGATTATCGGAGGTGTGCCTGGGGAGT
This sequence comes from Homarus americanus, assembly GCF_018991925.1. Taxonomy (NCBI): domain Eukaryota; kingdom Metazoa; phylum Arthropoda; class Malacostraca; order Decapoda; family Nephropidae; genus Homarus; species Homarus americanus. The sequence continues at coordinate 27,225 of NW_024727296.1, forward strand.
GTCAGAGGTGTGCCTACAGTGTCAGAGGATTGGCCTGGGGTGTCAGAGGAGTGCCTGGGAGTGTCAGAAGAGTACCTGGGTGACAGGGGGTGTGCCTGGGGTGTCTAGGGTGTGCCTGGGGTGTCAGAGTAGAGACCAGGGGTGTCAGAGGTGTGCCAAGGTGTCAGGGTGTGCCAGGGGTTTCAGAGGTGCCTGGGGTGTCAGAGGTGTGCCAGGGAGTGTCAGAGGTGCCTGGGAGTGTCAGAGGTGTGCCTGGGAGTGTCAGGGTGTGCACAGGTGTCAGTGGAGTGCCTGGGGTGTCAGTGGTGTGCCTGGGGTGTCAGAGGTGTGCCTGGGAGTGTTGGAGGTGTGCTAGGGGTGTGGGGTGTGCAAGGTGTCAGAGGTGTGCCAGGGGTGTCAGAAGTGAACCAGGAGTATCAGGTTGACCTGGGAGTGTCAGAGGTGTGCCTCAGGATGTCAGAGGTGTACCAGGGATGTCAGAAGTGAACCAGGAACAGGGTGTGCTGGGGAGTGTCAGAGTGTGCCAGGGGTGTCAGAGGGTGCCTGGGGTGTCAAGGTGTACCTGGGAGTAACGGCGGTGTACAGGGAGTGTCTGGTGTGCCTGGGGAGTATCGGAGGTGTGCCTGGGTGTCAGGGTGTACAGGTGTCTGAGTATGCCTGGGGAGTATCCGGAAGTGTGCCTGGGGAGTATCAGAGGTGTGTTGGTGAGTCAGGGGTGTGCCTGGGGTGTCAGGGGTGTAACTGGGGATGTCAGAGAGTGTAACTGGGGTGTCTGAGGTGTGGGGTGTCAGAGGTGTGCCTGGGTGTCGAGAGTGCCTAGGAGTGTCAGAGGTACCTGGGGTGTCAGGGGGTGAACCTGGGTGTGTCAGAAGTGTGCCTGGGGAGTGTCAGAGGTGTGCCAGGGAGTGTCAGAGGTGTACCTGGGGTACCGGTGGTGTGCCAGGAGTGTCGGAGGTACCTGGGAGTGTCAGATGTGTGCCTGGGAGTGTCAGAGGTGTGCCAGGGAGTGTTAGAGGTGTGCCTGGGGTGTCAGAGGTGTACCTGGGACTATCGGAGGTGTGCCTGGGGAGTATCCGGAGGTGTGCCTGGGGAGTGTCAGGCTGTACCTGGGAGTATCAGAGGTGTATCTGGGAGTGTCAGTGGTGTACCTGTGAGTGTCATAGTTTAACTGGGAGTGTCAGAGGTGTACCTGGGAGTGTCGGAGGTGTTCCTGAGAGAGTCAGAGGTGTGGTGTACCTGGGAGTGTCAGAGATGTACCTGGGAGTGTCAGATGTGTGCCTGGGGTGTCAGAGGTGTGCCTGGAAGTGTGAGAAGTGTACCTGGGAGTGTCGGAGGTGTTCCTGGGGAGTGTCGGAGGTGTGACTGGGAGGTCAGAGGTGTGCCTGGGGTGTCAGCAGTGTGCCTCAAGTGTCTGAGGTGTAACAGGAAGCGTCAGAGGTGTGCCTGGGAGTGTCAGCGGTGTGCCTGTGAGTGTCAGAGGTATGCCTGGGAGTGTCAGAGGTGTACCTGGGAGTGTCAGGGGTGTGACTGGGTGTCAGAGGTGTAACTGGGAGTGTCTGGGTGTGCACCTGGGTGTCAGAGAGGTGTGCCTGGGGTGTCAGAGGTGCCTGGAGTGTCAGAGGAGGGCTAGGAGTGTCAGGGTGAACCTGGGTGTGTCAGAGGTGTGCCTGGGGTGTCAGGAGGTGAACTAGGAATCAGGGTGAACTGGGGAGTGTCTGAGGTGTGCCTGGGAGTGTGAGAGGGTGTGCCTGGGGTGTCAGGAGTGTGCCTGGGGTGTCTGGGAGTGTTCCTGGGGGTGTCTGGGGTGTGCCTGGAGTGTCTGGGGTGTGCCTGGCAGTGTCAGAGGAGAACAAGGGGATTGAGAGGGTGTGCCTGGGAGTGTCAGAGGTGTGCCTGGGGAGTGTCAGAGGTGTGCCAGGAGAGTCAGAGTGAATCATGGATATCATGGGTGAACTGGGGAGTGTCTGAGGTGTGCCTGTGAGTATCAGGTGTGACTGCTGGGAGTATCGGAGGTGTAACTGGGGAGTGTCAGAGTTATCTAGGAGTGTCAGAGGTGTACCAGGGGAGTGTCAGTGGGTGCCTGGGGGTGTCAGAGGTGTGCCTGGGAATGTCAGAGGTGCCTGGGAGTGTCAGGGGGTGTGCCTGGGAGTGTCAGAGGTGTGCCTGGCAGTGTCAGAGGTGTGCCTGGGGAGTGTCTGGTGTGCCTGGGTGTCTGAGGTGTGCCTGGGGTGTCAGAGTAGAACCAGAGTGTCAGAGGTGTGCCAGGGGTGTCAGAGTTGTGCCAGGGGTGTCAGAGGGAGGTGGGAGTGTCAGAGGTGTACCAGGGGAGTGTGAGAGGGAGTACCTGGGGTGTCAGAGGTGTGCCTGGGGTGTCAGGGGTGTGCCTGGGGTGTCAGAGTGTGCCTGGGGAGTGTGAGGAGGTGTGCTTGGAGTGCCTGGCGTCTGCCTGGGAGTGTCTGAGGTGTGCCTGGGGTGTCAGAGGAGAACCAGGAGTGTAAGGAGGTGTGCCTGGGAGTGTCAGAGGTGTACCAGGGTGTCAGAGGTGTGCCTGGGAGTGTCAGAGGTGTGCCAGGGAGTGTCAGAGAGTGCCTGGGAGTGTCAGCGGTGTACCTGGGAGTGTCAGAGGTGTGACCTGGGCGTATCGAGGTGTGCTTGGGAATGTCAGGTGTATGCCTGGGACTATCAGGGGTGTACCTGGGAGTATCAGGAGGTGTGCCTGGGGAGTGTCAGTGTGCCTGTAGAGTGTCAGTGGTTTAACTGGGGTGTCAGAGGTGTGCCTGAGAGTGTCGGAGGTGTTCCTGAGAGAGTCAGAGGGGTGTGCCTGGGGAGTGTCAGAGATGTGCCTGGGAGTGTCAGAGTGTGATGCCTGGGGTGTCATGGGTGTGCCAGGGGGTGTCAGAGGAACCAGGGGTATCAGAGGTGAACTGGGGTGTATGAGGTGTGCCTGGAGTGTGTGAGGTGTTCCTGGGGAGTGTCAGGAAGTGTCCTGGGAGTCTCTGAGGTGTTCCTGAGTGTCAGAGGTTTGCAGGGGAGTGTCAGAGGTGTGCCAGGGAGTGTCAGAGGTGTAACAGGGAGTGTGAGAGGAGTGCCTGGAAGTGTCAGAGGGTGTGCAGGGAGTGTCAGAGGAGTAGCTGGGGTGTCAGATGCGTGCCTGGGGAGTGTCAGAGGAGTGCCTGGGGAGTGTCAGAGTGCCTGGGGTGTCAGGGGTGTACCTGGGGTGTCAGAGGTGTACCTGGGAGTGTCAGAGGTGTGCCTGGGGTGTCAGAGGTGAACCAGGGGTGTCTGGGTGTGCCTGGGAGTATCGGAGGTGTGCCTGGGGTGCAGCAGGTGTACCTGGGAGTGTCTGAGGTGTGCCTGGGAGTGTCGGAGGTGTGCCTGGGGAGTGTCAGAGGGTTTAGGGAATGTCAGTGGAGTACCTGGGAGTGTCAGGGGTGTGCCTGGGAGTGTCAGAGGTGTGTACCTGGGAGTGTCAGCAGTGTGCCTGGGAGTGTCTGGGGTGTGCAGAGTGTCAGATGTGTGCCTGGGGAGTGTCAGCGGTGTGCCTGGGAGTGTCAGAGGTGTGCCTGGAAGTGTCAGAGGTGTGCCTGGAAGTGTGAGGTGTGCCTGGAAGTGTCGGAGGTGTGCCTGGGGAGTGTCGGAGGTGTGACTGGGAGTGTCAGGGTGTATTTGGTAGAGTCAGGGGTGTGCCTGGGAGTGTCAGGGGTGTGACTGGGAGTGTCAAGGAGGTGTCCTGGGGTGTCAGAGGTGTGCCTGGAAGTGTGAGATGTGCCTGGAAGTGTCAGGTGTGCCTGGAGTGTCAGGTGTGACTGGGAGTGTCAGAGGTATGCCTGGGAGTGTCAGCAGTGTGCCTGGGCGTGTCTGAGGTGTGCCAGGGAGCGTCAGAGGTGTGCCTGGGGTCAGCGGTGTGCCTGGGAGTGTCAGAGGTGCCTGGGGAGTGTCAGAGGTGTGCCTGGGGTGTCAGAGGTGTACCAGGAGTGTCAGAGGTGAACCAGGGGAGTATCAGAGGTGAACTGGGGGTGTCTGTGAGGTGTGCCTTGTGTGTGTCAGAGGTGTGCCTGGGAGTGTCTGGTGTTCTACCGAGTGTCTGGGGTGTGCCTGGGAGGTGTCTCAGAGGTGTGCCTGGCAGTGTCAGAGGGAGGAGCCAGGGTGTGGGGGTGTGCTGGAGTGTCAGAGGTGTGCCTGGGGTGTTGGGGTGTGCCAGGGAGTGTCAGGAGTGAGCCAGGGGGTATCAGAGGTGAACTGGGGAGTGTCTGAGGTGTGCCTGTGGGTATCGAGGTGTGCCTGGGAGTATCGGAGGTGTGCCTGGGAGTGTCAGAGGTGTACCAAGGAGTGTCAGTGGAGTGCCTGGGGTGTGGAAGGTGTGCAGAGTGTCAGAGGTGAACCAGGGAGTGTCTGAGGTGTGCCTGGGAGTATCGGAGGTGTGCCTGGAGGGAGGTGTGCAGGGGAGTGTCAGTGGAATACCTGGGAGTGTCAGAGGTGTGCCAGGAGTGTCAGAGGAGTACCTGGGGTGTCAGAGGTGTGCCAGGGGTGTCAGAGGAGTGCCTGGGGTGTCAGAGGTGTACCTGGGAGTGTCAGAGAGTGCCTGGGTGTCAGAGGTACAGGAGTGTCAGAGTAAAACCAGGGAGTGTCAGAGGTGTTCCAGGGTGTCAGAGGTGTGCCAGGGGTGTCAGAGGAATGCAGGGAGTGTCAGAGGTGTACAAGGTGTCAGAGGTGAACCAGGGAGTGTCTGAGGTGTACCTGGGGAGTATCAGAGGTGTGCCTGGGGAGGTAACGGAGGTGTGCCAGGGAGTGTCTGGGGTGTACCTGGGGAGTATCAGGTGTGCCTGGGGTGTCAGGTATGCCTGGGGTGTCAGAGGTTTAAGGGAATGTCAGTGGTGCCAGGGAGTGTCAGGGGTGTGCCTGGGGTGTCAGAGGTGTGCCTGGAAGTGTCAGGTGTGCTGCCTGGGGTGTCGGAGGTGTGCCTGGAGGTGTGGAGGTGTGCCAGGTGTCGGAGGTGTGCCTGGGGTGTCAGAGTGTAATCAAATTATCAGAGAGTGTGCCTGGGGAGTGTCAGCAGTGTGTGCCTGGAGTGTCAGGGTGTCCCAGGGACGTCAGAGGTGTGCCTGGGGAGTGGCGGTGTACCTGTGATTGTGGGGTGTGCCTGGGAGTGTGCAGTGCCTGGGAGTGTCAGAGGTGTGCCAGGGATGTCAGAGGTGAACCAGGGGTATCAGAGGTGAACTGGGGAGTGTCTGAGGTGTGCCTGTGTGTGTCAGAGTGTGCCTGGGGTGTCAGAAGTGTGCCTGGGAGTGTCACAGGGTGTTCCTGTGAGTGTCTGGGGTGTGCCTGGGAGTGTCTGGGGTGTGCCTGGCAGTGTCAGAGGAGAGCCAGAGTGCAGGGTGTGCTGGGTGTCAGAGGTGTACCTGGGAAGTGTCAGGGGTGTACCCAGGGGGTGTCAGAAGTGAGCCAGGGAGTATCAGGAGGTGAACTGGGAGTGTCTAAGGTGTGCCCTGTGAGTATCGGAGGTGTGCCTGGGAGTATCGGAGGTGTGCCTGGGAGTGTCAGAGGTGTGCCAGGGGTGTCGAGGAGTACCTGGGGAGTGTCAGGAGGTACCTGGGAGTGTCAGAGGAGTACCTGAGTGTCAGAGGAGTACCTGGGAGTGTCAGTGTAAAACCGGAGTGTCAGAGGTGTTCCAGGAGTGTCAGAGGTGTGCCAGGGAGTGTCAGAGGAATACCTGGGAGTGTCAGAGGTGTGCAAGGAGTGTCAGAGGTGAACCAGGGAGTGTCTGAGGTGTGCCTGGGAGTACCGGAGGTGTGCCTGGGAGTAACGGAGGTGTAACTGGAGGCCTGGGAGTATCGAGGTGTACCTGGGAGTGTCGGAAGTAGTACCTGGGAGTGTCAGAGGTTTAAGGGAATGTCAGTGGAGTACCAGGGAGTGTCAGAGGTGTACCTGGGAGTGTCAGAGGTGTGCCTGAAGTGTCAGAGGTGTGCCTGGGAGTGTCGGAGGTGTGCCTGGGTGTGGGAAGTGTACCTGGAGTGTCGAGGTGTACCTGGGGAGTGTCGGAGGTGTAATCTGGGAGTGTCAGAGGTGGCCTGGGAGTGTCAGCAGTGTACTGGGAGTCTGAGGCCCCAGGAGCGTCAGAGGTGTGTACCTGGGAGTGCAGCGGTGTACCTGTGATTGTCAGAGGTGTACCTGGGAGTGTCACAGGTGTACCTGGGAGGTCAGAGGTGTACTCAGGGAGGCAGAGGTGAACCAGGAGTATCAGAGGTGAACTGGGGAGTGTCTGAGGTGTGCCTGTGTGTGTCAGAGGTGTACCTGGGGAGGTCAGAAGTGTACCTGGGAGTGTCTGAGGTGTTCCTGTGAGTGTCTGAGGTGTACCTGGGAGTGTCTGGGGTGTACCTGGCAGTGTCGAGAGCACAGGGAGTGCACGAGGTGTACTGGGAGGTCAGACCTGGGAGGCCAGGGGTGTACCAGGAGTGTCAGAAGTGAGCCAGGAGTATCAGAGAACTGGGAGTGTCTGTGTACCTGTGAGTATCGGAGGTGTACCTGGGAGTATCGGAGGTGTACCTGGGAGTGTCAGAGGTGTGCCTAGGAGTGTCAGAGGTGTGCCAGGGAGTGTTAGTGAGTACCTGGGGAGTGTCAGAGGTGTACCTGGGAGTGTCAGAGGAGTACCTGGGAGTGTCAGAGGTACCTGGGAGGACAGGGTGTACCTGGGAGTGTCTGGAGGTGTGCCTGGGAGTGTCAGAGTAAAACCAGGAGTGTCAGAGGTGTACCAGGGAGTGTCAGAGGTGTACCAGGGAGTTTCAGAGGAGAACCTGGGAGTGTCAGAGGTGTACCGGAGTGTCAGAGGATAACTGGGAGCAGCTGAGGTGTGCCTGGGAGGTGTGAGGTGCACCTGGGAGTGCCTGAGGTGTGCCTGGAGTGTCTGGAGGTGTACCTGAGTGTCAGAGAACCAGGAGTGTAAGAGGTGTGACCTGGGAGGTCAGAAGTGTACCCAGGAGTGTCAGAGGTGTACCTGGGAGGTCAGAGGTGTACCACGGAGTGTCAGAGGAGTACCTGGGAGTGTCAGTGGTGTACCTGGGAGTGTCAGAGGTGTACCTGGGAGTATCGGAGGTGTGCCTTGGGAGTGTCGGAGGTGTACCTGGGAGTGTCAGAGGTGTACCAGGAGGTGGAGAGTGAACCAGGGAGCATCAGAGGTGACCCGGGAGTGTCAGGGGTGTACCTAAGGTGTCGAGGAGTGCCTGGGAGTCAGAGGTGTACCTGGGAGTGTCACAGGTGTACCTGTGTGTGTCAGGAGGCATACCTGGGAGTGTCAGAGTGTCCTGGGAGTGTCTGAGGTGTTCCTGTGAGTGTCTGAGGTGTACCTGGGAGTGTCTGGTGTGCCTGGCAGTGTCAGAGGAGAACCAGGAGTGCATGAGGTGCTGGAGTGTCAGAGGTGCACTCTGGGAGGTCAGGGAGGTGTGCCAGGGAGTGTCGAAGTGAGCCAGGGAGTATCAGAGGTGAACTGGGAGTGTCTAAGGTGTACCTGTGGAGTATCGGAGGTGTGCCTGGGAGTATCGGAGGTGTGCCTGGGAGTGTCAGAGGTGTACCTAGGGAGGTCAGAGGTGTGCCAGGGAGTGATCAGAGGTGTACTCCAGGGGAGTTCAGGGTGTACCTGAGTGCCAGGGGTGTACCAGGGAGGCTGGGCAACTGGGATCAGGGAGGTGTACCTGGGAGTGTCTGGGGTGCACCTGGGAGTCCCTGAGGTGACCTGGTAGTGTCAGAGGAGTACCTGGGAGTGTCTGAGGTGCACACTGGGAGTGTATGAAGTATACCTGGGAGGTCACGTGTACCAGGAGTGTCAGAGGTGCACCTGGGAGGTCAGAGGCATGGGAGGCCAGGGGTGTACCTTGGGAGACGTGAGGTGTGTACCTGGGAGTGGGCTCAGGAGGTGTACCTGGGAGTGTCAGTGGTGCACCTGGAGTGTCAGAGTTGTATCTTGGGAGTGTCAGGAGGTGTACATGGGAGTGCCAGAGGTGCACCTGGGAGGTCAATGGGTGCACTGGGAGGTCAGAGGTGCACCTGAGTGTCTGAGGTACCTGGGAGTGTATGAGGCATAATCTGGGAGTGTCACGTGTGTACCAGGGAGGTCAGAGGTGCACCTGGGAGGTCAGGAGGTGCACCTGGCAGTGTCAGAGGGCACCTGGGAGTGTCTGGAGGTGTACCTGGGAGTGTCGGAGGTGTACCTGGGAGTGTCAAGTGGTGTACCTGGGGCCCACCTGGGAGGTCAGAGGTGTACCTGGAGGTCTGAGGTGTGTACCTGGGAGTGCCAGAGGCACCTGGGAGTGTCTGAGGTGTTCCTGGGAGGCCGGTAAAAAATGGGAACTGCCAGGAGGTGTACCTGGGAGTGTCAAAGGTTTACCTGGGAGGCCAGGAGGCGCACCCTGTGAGCATACCAGAGGAATGGCCTGGGAGGTGAGAGGCACCTGGGAGCATCACAGGTGTACCTGGGAGGCTCAGAGGTGAACCAGGGAGGTTCAGAGGAGTACCTTGGGAGGCTCAGAGGTGTACCTGGGAATATCGGAGGTGTATCTGGGGGAGCATCGGAATGCACCTGGGAGGCTCAAAGGTGTACATGGGAGGCTCAGTGGTGCACCTGGGAGTGTCAGGAGGTGCACCTGCTGGGAGTGCCAGGAGGTGCACCTGGTAGTGTCAGTGGTGTACCTGGGAGTGTAAGAGGTGTAAATTGGGGGTGTCTGGAGGTGCACCTGGGGAGTGCATGAGGTGCACCTGGTAGTCAGAGGAGTACCTGGGAGTGTCTGAGGTGTACCTGTGAGAGTCAGTGGTGTACCTTGGGAATGTCTGAGGTGTACCTGGGAGTGTCAGTGGTGTACCTGGCAGTGTCAGAGGTGTACCTGGGAGGCTCAGAGGTGTACCTGTGAGTGTCAGAGCTGTATCTGGGGAGGTCAGAGGTGCATGGGAGTGTCAGAGGTGTACCTGGGAGTGTCTGGAGGTGCACCTGGGAGTGTCAGAGGTGCACCTGGTGTGTCTGGAGGTGCACCTGGTAGTGGCCAGGAATCTGGGTGTGTCTGAGGTGTACCTGGGAGTGTCTGAGGTGTACCTGGGAATGCCAGAGGTGTACCTGGGAGTGTCGTGAGGTGTACCTGTGAGCGTCTGAGGTGCACCTGGGACGTCAGAGGGGTGTGCCTAGAGGTCAGAGGTGCACTGGGAGTGTCTGAGGTGTACTGGGAGTGTCTGAGGTAATTTGGGAGTGTCAAAGGTGCACCTGGTGTGTCTGAGGTGTACCTGGTAGTGTCTGAGGTGTACCTGGGAGTGTCAGAGTTGTACCTGGGAGTGTCAGGAGGTGTACCTGGGAATGCCAGAGGTGCACCTGGGGAGTGTCAGTGGTGTACCTGGGAGTGTGAGGTTTTGTACCAGGGAGGCCGAGTACCTGGGGAGTGTCAGTATCTGCACCTGGGGAGTGTCAGGGTACCTGGGAGTCAGAGTGGCGTGCACCTGAAGTGTCAGGAGAGGCACCTGGGAGTGTCAGGAGGAGTACCTGGGAGCATCAGGAGGCACCCTGGAGTGTCATAGGTGTACTTTGTGCAGTGTCATTGGTGCAGCCTGGATGTGTCAGAGGTGTACCTGAAGAGTCAGAGGTATCTCGGAGGTCGAGGTGTAATGGGAGTGTCAGGGGTGTACCTGGGAGTGTCATTGGTGTACCTGGGAGGTCTGAGGTACCTGGGAGAGTCTGAGGCACCTAGAGTGTCTCAGGTGTATGGAGTGTCACAGGTGTACCTGGCAATGTCAGTCAGCGGTGTTCCTGGGAGTGTTAGCTGTGTACCTTAGGGGAGTGTCAGGGTATACCTGGGAGGCTCAGAGGTGTAAATGGAGTGTAAGTGTTGTACCTGGGGAGTGTCAGAGGAGTACCTGGGAGCACTCAGAGGAGCATCTGGGATTGTCGGAGGTGCAACTGGGGAGTGTCTGAGGTGTACCTGGGAGTGTCTGAGGTGGACCTGGGGAGTGTACGGTTGTACCTGGGAGGTCAGAGGAGTACCTGGGAACACGTCAGAGTGAATACCTGGAGTGTCAGGTACCTGGAAGTGTCGGAGATGTACCGTGGGAGTGTCGGAGGTGTGTACCTTGGGAGTGTCAGAGGTGTACCTGGATTGTCTGAGGTGGAAGGGCCTGGGAGAGTCAGGGTGCACCTGGGAGTATCGGAGGTACCTGGAGCGTCAAGGCGTAAGTACCAGGGATTGTCAGGGGTGTACCAGGGATTATCAGGGGTGTACCTGGGAGTGTCTGAGGTGTACCTGAGATGTCTGAGGTGCACCTGGGAGGTATGAAGCATACCTGGGAGTGTCACTGCACCAGGGAGGTCAGGAGGTGCACCTGGGGAGGCTGGAGGCAACCTGGGAGTGTCAGGGGTGTAACCTAAGAGCATCGGAAGGTGCACCTGGGAGGCTCAGAGCAGCACCTGGGAGTGTCAGAGGCAGTTCCTGGCAGCCCAGAGGTGCACCTGGGGAGGTTCTTGTCTGGGAGTGTCTGAGGTGCACTCCTGGAGGCCTGAGGTGTACCTGGGAGCGTCTGAGGTGTACCTGGGAGTGTCAGGAGGTGCACCTGGGATTGTCTGAGGTGTACCTGGGAGAGTCAGTGGTGTACCTGGGAATGTCTTTGAGGTGTACCTGGGGAGGTCAGTGGTGTACCTGGGGAGGCCAGAGGTGTACCTGGGAGTGTCAGAGGTGTACCTGTGGAGTGTCTGAGGTGTACCTGGGAATGTCAGAGGTGTGGCCTGGGAGTGTCAGATGTGCACCTGGGAGTGTTTGGAGGTGCACCTGGGAGTGTCTGAGGTGTACCTGGGAGTGAGGTGTAATCTGGCAGTGTCTGAGGTGTACCTGGCAGTGTCAGCGGTGTACCCTGGAGTGCCTAAAGCGGTGTACCTGGGAGTGTCTGGAGTGCACCCACTGTCTGGCTGCGTACCTAGGAGAGTCATAGGAGCAAGGCCTGGGAGTGTCAGAGGTGTATCTGGGAGTGCCTGGGTGTACCTGGGAGTGTCAAGTAAAATTTTGGGAGGTTAGGTGTACCTGGGAGTGCTAGAGGTGTACCTAGGGGAGAGTCATTGGTGTACCTGGGAGTGTCAGAGGTGTACCTGGCAGTCAGCGGTGTACCTGAAGTGCTTCAGCGGTAATTTGGGAGGCTGAGGTGTACCTGGGAGGACAGAGAGGCTTCATCTGGAGCAAGCTCAGGAGGTGTACTCTGGGAGTGTCTGCAGTGCACCTGAAGTGTCTACAAACCTGGGATGATCCAGAGGAGCAATCTGGGAGTGTCAGAGGTGCATCTGGGGAGTGCCCAGGTGTACTGGGAGGCCGTGCTGTGTACCTGGGAGGTTAGAGGTGTACCTGGGGAGCATGCCAGGAGGTGTACCTAGAGTGTCATTGGTGCACCTGGGAATGCCAGGTGTACCTGGAAGTGTCAGAGGTGCACCTGAAAGTTTCAGAGGTGTACCTGGGAGTGTCTGAGTGCACCTGAGTGTCAGAGGTGCACCTGAGATTGTCAATGGTGTACCTGGGAGTGTCATGGTGTACCTGGGAAGGGGCCAGAGGTGTACCTGGGAGTGTCAGAGGTGCACCTGGTAGTCAGAGGTGCACCCTGGGGCAAGCCACTGGTGCACCTGGGAGCCTGAGGTGTACCTAGAAGTGTCAGGGGTGCACCTGTGAGTGTCTTGAGGCCCTGGGAATGCCTCATAGGTGTGCCTGGGAGTGCCAGGAGGTGCACCTGGGAGTGTCTGGAGGTGCACCTGGGAGTGTGTGGAGGTGTACCCGAGTGTGTGAGGTGTACCTGGCAGTGCCTGAGGCGTGTACCTGGCAGTGCTCAGGTGTACCTGGGAGGTCAGCGGTGTACCTGGGAGTGTCTGGAGTGTTCCTGGAGGCCTAAGGTGTACCTAGGAGAGTCAGGAGGAGCACCTGGGAGCATCAGAGAGGATTGGCCTTGGGAGTGTCAGGGGGTGTACCTGGGAGTGTCGGAGGTGTGTACCGGGAGTGTCAGTAGGTGTACCTGGGAGTGTCAGAGGTGTGTACCTGGGAGTGTCTGAGGTGTACCTGGGAGGTATGAGGTATACCTGGGAATATCACGTGTGTAAATTAGGGATTGTCAGGGGTGTACTCTGGGAGTGTCAGAGGTGTACCTGAGTGTCTGAGGTGTACCTTGGAGTGCTAGAGGTGTAACTTGAGGTCAATGGTGTACCTGGGAGTGGGCTCAGAGGTAAAATCTGAGAGTGTCTGGAGTGCACCTGGGAGTGTGTGCATAAGGCATACCTGGGAGTGTCAGAGGTGGCACCCAGGGAGGCCTGAGGTGCCCTGGGAGTGTCAGGAGGCGTACCTGGAGTGTCAGGGGTGTACCTGGGAGTATCGGAGGTGTACCTGGGAGTGTCAGAGGTAATTTGGGAGGCCAGGAGGTGCACCTTGGCAGTGTCAGAGGTGTACCTGGGAGACTATGGTGTACCTGGAGTGTCAGGAGGTGTACCTGGGAGTGTCAAGGGTGTACCTGGGAATGTCAGGCACTGAGTGTCAGAGGTAATCTGGGAGGTCTGGGGTGTGTCTGGGAGGGTCAGGAGGTTCTGGGAGTGGCCCATGTGTAATCTGGGAGAGTCAGTGGTGTAATCTGGGAATGTCCAGGCACCTGGGAGTAAATAGTGGTGTACCCTGAGGCCGAGGTGCAACTGGGGAGTGTCAGGAGGTGTACCTGTGAGTGTCTGAGGTGCCTGGGAATGCTCAGAGGTGTGCTCGAGTGAGAGGTGCACCTGGGAGTGTCTTGAGGTGTACCTTGGAGTGAGGTGTACCTGGGAGGTGTGGAGGTGTAATCTGGCAGTAACTGGAGGTGTACCTGGCAGCAGCCAGCAGGTGTGTACCTGGGAATGTCAAAGGTGTACCTGGGAGTGTCAGAGGTGTACCTGGGAGTGTCAGAGGTGTACCTGGGGGTGTCAAAGGTGTACCTGGGAGTGTCAGAGGTGTACCTGGGAGTGTCAGCAGTGTACCTGGGAGTGTCTGCGGTGTACCTTGCAGTGTCTGAAGTGTACCTGGCAGTGTCAGCGGTGTACCTGGGGAGTGTCAGTGGTGCACCTGGGGTGTCAGAGGGTGTGCCAGGGAATGTCCGGTGAGTACCTGGGAGTGTCCAAGGTGTGCCTGGGAGTGTCAGGGAGTGTGCCTGGGAGTGTCAGAGGTGTACCTGGGAGTGTCGGCGGTGTGCCTGTGAGTGTTAGGGGTGTATCCAAGGGGAGTGACAGAGGGAGTGCCTAGGAGTGTCAGAGGTGCCTAGAGTGTGAGAAGTGCCTAGGGGTGTCTGGGGTGTACCTGTGAGTGTCAGAGGTGTACCTGTGAGGTGTCAGGGGTGTACCAGGGGTGTCAGTGGAGCACCTGGGAGTGTCAGAGGTGTACCTTGGAATGTCAGAGGTGTTCCTGGGAGTGTCAGTGGTGTACCTGGGAGTGTCGGAGGTGTACCTGGGAGTGTAAGAATTGTACCTGGGAGTGTCGGAGGTGTACCTGGGAGTATCAGAGGTGTACTTGGGAGTGTCAGAGGTGTACCTGGTAGTGTCAGCGGTGTACCTGGGAGTGTCTGAGGTGTATCAGGGAGTGACAGAAGAGTACCTAGGAGTGTCAGAGGTGTACCTAGGAGTGTGAGAAGTGTGCCTGGGAGTGTCTGGGGTGTACCTGTGAGTGTCAGAGGTGTACCTGTGAGTGTCAGGGGTGTACCAGGGAGTGTCAGTGGAGTACCAGGGAGTGTCAGAGGTGTACCTGGGAGTGTCAGAGGGGTACCTGGGAGTGTCTGAGGTGTACCTGGGAGTGTGTGAGGTGTACCTGGCAGTGTCTGAGGTGTACCTAGCAGTGTCAGCGGTGTACCTGGGAGTGTCAGCGGTGTACTTAGGAGTGTGAGAGGTGTACCTGGGAGTGACAGAGGTTTACCTGGGAGTGTCAGAGGTGTACCTGGGAGTGTCTGGAGTGTACCTGAGAGTGTCTGAGGTGTACCTGGGAGAGTCAGTGGAGTACCTGGTAGTGTAAGAGGTGTATCTGGGAGTGCATGGGGTGTACCTGGGAGTGTCAAGGTGTACCTGGGAGTGTTAGAGGTGTACCTGGGAGTGCCAGAGGTGTACCTAAGTGTCATTAGATTGTGCCTGGGGAATGTCAGGGTGTGCCTGGAAGTGTCAGGTGTGCCTGAAAGTTTCAGAGTGTGCTTACCAAGTGTCTGAGGTGTACCTGGGAGTGTCAGAGGTGTACCTGAGATTGTCAATGGTGTACCTGGGAGTGTCAGCGGTGTACCTGGGAGTGTCAGAGGTGTACCTGGGAGTGTCAGAGGTGTACCTGCCAGTGTCAGAGGTGCACCTGGCAGTGTCAGAGTGGTACCTGGAAGTGTCATTGTTGTACCTGGGAGTGTCAGAGGTGTACCTAGAAGTGTCAGGGTGTACCTGTGAGTGTCTGAGGTGTACCTGGGAATGTCAGAGGTGTGCCTGGGAGTGTCAGAGGTGCACCTGGGAGTGTTTGAGGTGTACCTGGGAGTGTGTGAGGTGTACCTGGGAGTGTGTGAGGTGTACCTGGCAGTGTCTGAGGTGTACCTGGCAGTGTCAGCGGTGTACCTGGGAGTGTCAGCGGTGTACCTGGGAGTGTCTGGAGGGTTCCTGGGAGTGTCTAAGGTGTACCTAGGAGAGTCAGAGGAGTACCTGGGAGCATCAGAGGAATACCTGGGAGTGTCAGGGGTGTACCTGAGAGTGTCGGAGGTGTACCGGGGAGTGTCGTAGGTGTACCTGGGAGTGTCAGAGGTGTACCTGGGAGTGTCTGAGGTGTACCTGTGAGTGTCAGAGGTTGTATCTGGAGGCTGTGAGGTGTACCTGGCAGTGTCAGAGCTTGTACCCGGGAGTGGCAGAGGTGTACCTGGGAATGCCAGAGGTGTATCTGGGAGATCAGTGGTGTACCTGGGAGTGTGAGGTGTGTACCAGGGAGTGTCAGAGGAGCACCTGGGAGTGTCAGCATTGTACCTGGGAGGTCAGGAGGGCACCTGGGAGTGTCAGAGTGCACTGGAAGGCCAGAGGAGGCACCGGAGGCCAGGCACTTTGTAGTGTCATTGGTGTACCTGCGTGTGTCAGAGGTGTACCTGGAAGAGTCAGAGGTGAATCTCGGAGTGTCTGAGGTGTACTTGGGAGTGTCAGGGTGTACCTGGGAGTGTCATTGGTGTACCTGGGAGTGTCTGAGGTGTACCTGGGAGTGTCTGAGGTGCACCTGGGAGTGTCTCAGGTGTACATGGAGGTCACAGGTGTACCTGGTAATGTCATGGTGTACCTGGGAGTGTTAGCTGTGTACCTAGGAGTGTCAGGGGTATACCTGGGAGTATCAGAGGTGTAACTTGGGAATGTCAGAGGTGTACCTGGGAGTGTCAGAGGTGTACCTGGGAGTGTAAGTGTTGTACCTGAGGTCAGAGGAGTACCCTGGGCAACAGCATATCTGGGAGTGTCGGAGGGTGTACCTGGGAGTGTCTGAGGTGTACCTGGGAGTGTCTGGAGGTGGACCTGGGAGTATACGTGTTGTACCTGGAGTGTCAAAGAGGAGTACCTGGGAGCATCTGTGAGGAATACCTGGCAGTGTCAGGGGTGTACCTGGAAGTGTCGGAGATGTACCGGGGAGTGTCGTGGAGGTGCACCTTGGAGTGTCAGAGGTGTACCTGGATTGTCTGAGGCATACCCGGGAGAGCTCAGGGTGTCTCAGAGATCGGAGGTGTGTACCGCCCGGCGTTCACAGGGACTGTCAGGGGTGTACCTGGGAGTGTCAGAGGTGCGTCTTGGGGAGTGTCTGAGGTGTACCTGAGAGCCAGAGGTGTGTAATTGGGAGGTCAGTGGTGTTCCTAGGAGTGTCTGAGGTGTACCTGAGAGTGTCTGAGGTGTACCTGGGAGTGTATGAAGTATACCTGGGAGTGCTGTGTGGGACTACAGAGTGTCAGAGGTGTACCTGGGAGGCCAGGAGGTGTACCTGGGGAGGCCAGGGGTGTGTACCTTGGGAGCATCGAAGGTGTACCTGAGAGTGTCAGAGGTGTACCTGGGAGTGTCAGAGAGGTGTGTACCTGACAGTGTCAGAGGTGTGTCTGGGAGTGTCTTTGGTGCATCTGGGAGTGTCTGCTGAGGTGTACCTGGGAGGTCAGAGGTGTACCTGGGAGCTGTCTGAGGTGTACCTGGGAGTGTCAGAGGTGTACCTTGGGATTGTCTGGAGGTGTAAATCTTGGGAGAGCCTGTGGTGTACCTGGGAAATGTGTCTGAGGTGTACCTGGGAGGCCAGTGGTGTGTAACCTGGGAGTGCTCAGGAGGTGTACCTGGGAGTGTCAGAGGTGTACCTGTGGGAGTGTCTGAGTGTGTACTCTGGGAATGTCAGAGGTGTGTCTGGGAGTGTCAGAGGTGCACCTGTGAGTGTCTGAGGTGCACCTGGGAGGGGTTCCTGGAGGTGTACCTTGGAGGTGTGAGGTGTACCCTGGCAGGTCTGAGGTGTACCTGGCAGCATCGAAGCGGTGTAACTGGGAGGTCAGCGGTACCTGGGGATGTCTGGAGTGTACCTGGGACTGTCTGCTGCGCCCCAGGGAGGATTGCGAGAGCACCTAAGGCTCAGGAGGTGTATCTGGGAGTGCCTGGGGTGCACCTGGGAGTGTCAAAGGTACCTGGGAGTGTCAGGGTGTGAATCTGGGAGTGCAAAGCAGAGGTGTACCTAGGGAGGCCAATGGTGTACCTGGGAATGCCAGGAGGTGCACCTGGCAGTCAAAGGGTGCACCTGGAAGTGTCAGCGGTACTTGGGAGTGTCAGAGGTGTACCTGGGAGTGGACAGGTTTTACCCGGGGACATAAGCCAGAGGTACCTGGGAGTGTCTGAGGTACCTGGAAGTGTCTGGCTGCGTGTCCTGGGAGGGTCAGAGGAGTACCTGGGAGTGTCACAGAGGTGCATCTGGGAGTGCCTAGGTGTACCTGGGAGTGCCTCAAAGGTGTACCTGGGAGTGTCAGAGGTGTACCCAGAGCAGAGGTGCCCAGGAGTGTCATTGGTGTACATGGAATGTCAGAGGGGGTGTACCTGGAAGTGTCAGGAGGGGTGACCCTGAAAAGTTTCAGAGGTGTGCCTGGGAGTGTCTGAGGCACCTGGGAGTGCTGGCCAGGAGGTGTACATGATTGTCACGGTGTGTGGCTCTGGAGTGTCAAGTGGTGTACCTGGGAGTGCTGTCAGAGGTGTACCTGGGAGGTCAGAGGTGTGGCTCTGCCAGTGTCAGGAGGTGCACTTGGCAGGCCGAGTGGTACCTGGAAGTGGCCATTGGTGTACCTGGGAGGCCAGAGGTGTACCTAGAAGTGTCAGGGTGTACTCTGTGGAGTGTCTGAGGTGTACCTGGAATGTCAGAGGTGGACTGGGAGTGTCAGGAGGTGCACCTGGGAGTTTTATGTGTACCTGGGAGGTGTGAGGTGCACTGGGAGTGTGTGAGGTGTAATCTGGCAGTGTCTGGAGTGTGTCTGGCAGTTCATGGTGTACCTGGGAGCAACAAGGTAATCTGGGAGTGTCTGGAGGTTCCTGGGGAGTGTCTGCTGTACCTAGGAGATCAGAGTGATACCTGGGACACTCAGAGGAACATCTGGGAGTCAAGGGTGTACCTGGGAGTGTCGGAGGTGTACCGGGGAGTGTCGTAGGTGCATCTGGGAGGTCAGAGGTAATCTGGGAGTGTCTGGAGGTGTACCTGGGAGGTATGAGGCATACCCAGGAGTGTCAAATGTGTGTACCAGGGATTGTCAGGGGTGCACCTGGGAGTGTCAGGAGGTGCACCTGGGGAGGTCTGAGGTACCTGGGAGTGCCAGAGGTGCACTCCTAAGGTCACAGGTCTTGGAGGTCAGGAGGTGTACCTGAGAGTGTCTGGAGGTGCAATCTGGGAGTGTGCATGAGGTCTGAGTGGCACCAGGAGGGGTCTGAGGTGCACCTGGGAGGCTGGTGGTGGTACCTGGGAGGCTGGGTCAGTACCTGGGAGTATCGGAGGTGTACCTGGGAGGCTCAGGAGGTGTACCTGGGAGTGTCAGAGGTGTACCTGGGAGCTGCCTGAGGTGTACCTGGGAGGTCAGAGGTGTGCCCGGGATTGTCTGAGGCCTGGGAGAGTCAGTGGTGTACCTG
The DNA here is from genome assembly GCF_018991925.1 of Homarus americanus. Taxonomy (NCBI): domain Eukaryota; kingdom Metazoa; phylum Arthropoda; class Malacostraca; order Decapoda; family Nephropidae; genus Homarus; species Homarus americanus. The sequence goes on from NW_024727296.1 coordinate 45,343, forward strand.
GGAATGTCTGAGGTGTACCTAGGAGTGCTCAGTGGTGTACCTGTGAGTGTCTGCTGAGGTGTACCTGGGAATCGCTCAGAGGTGTGCCTGGAGTGTCAGGAGGTGCACCTGGGAGTGTCTGAGGTGTACCTGGCAGTGTCAGAGGTGCACCTGGGAGTGACTTTGGTGTACCTGGGAGTGTCTTGGTGTACCTGGGAGTGTCTGAGGTGTACCTGGGAGGCCAGGAGGTGTACCTGGGAGCGTCCTAGGTGCACCTGGGGAGTGTCAGAGGTGTACCTGGATTGTCTGAGGTCTGGGAGAGTCAGTGGTGTACCTGGGAATGTCTGAGGCACGCAGGAGCGTCAGTGGTGCACGGAGTGCCCGGAGGTGTACCCGCGGGGAATGTCAGAGGTGCCCGGAGGCCGAGGTGCACCCGGGGAGGTTCGAGGTGCACCTGGGAGTGCCTGAGGTGTTCCGGAGTGTGTGGGGTGTACCTGGCAGCAAGGCTCCTGGAGTGTGTCCGGCGTCAGCGGTGTACCTGGGTGTGTCAGCGGTGTACCTGGGGAGTGTCTGGAGGGGTACCTGGACTGTCTAAGGTGTACCTAGGGAGAGTGAGAGTCAAGGAGTACCTGGGAGGTCAGAGAGGTATTTGGGAGTGCCTGGGGTGTACCTGGGAGGTCATAGGTGTCTGGGAGTGTCTGAGGTGGACCTGGGAGTGTCAGAGGTGGTACCTGAGATTGTCAATGGTAACCTGGGAGTGTCACGGTGTACCTGGGAGGTCAGGAGGGTGTACCTGGGAGGTCAGGAGGTGCACTGCCAGTGTCAGGAGGTGCACCTGGCAGTGTCAGGTGGTACCTGGAAGTGTCATTGGTGTACCTGGGAGGGTCAGAGGTGTACCTAGAAGTGTCAGGGTGTACCTGTGAGTGTCTGAGGTGTATCTGGGAATGTCAGAGGTGTGACTGGGAGTGTCAGAGGTGCACCGGGAGTTTGAGGTACCTGGGAGTGTGTGAGGTGTACCTGGGAGTGTGGAGGTGTACCTGGCAGTGTCTGAGGTGTACCTGGCAGTGTCAGCGGTACCTGGGAGTGTCAGCGGTGTACCTGGGAGTGTCTGGAGTGTTCCTGGGAGGTTCAAGGTGTACCTAGGAGAGTCAGAGGAGTACCTGGGAGCATCAGAGGAATATCTGGGAGGCTGGGTGGTACCTGGAGTGTCGGAGGTGTACCCGGGAGTGTCGTAGGCCTGGGGAGTGTCAGAGGTGTACCTGGGAGTGTCTGAGGTGTACCTGGAGGGTATGAGGTATACCTGGGAGCACGTGCTACCAGGGATTGTCAGGGGTGTACCTGGAGAGGTGTACCTGGGAGTGTCTGAGCTGGGACCAGAGGTACCTTGGAGGTCAACCGGGAGTGTCAGAGGTGTACCTGAGAGTGTCTGAGGTGTACCTGGGAGTAAGGAGGTATACCTGGGAGAAGTCACGGCCCAGGAGTGTCAGAGGTGTACCTGGGAGACGAGGCCCTGGGAGTCAGGTGTACCTGGGAGTATCGGGAGGCCTGGGAGTGTCAGGAGGTGTACCTGGGAGTGTCAAGATGTACCTGGCAGTGTCAGAGGTGTACCTGGGAGTGACTTTGGTGTACCTGGGAGTGTCTTTGGTGTACCTGGAGTGTCTGAGGTGTACCCGGGAGTCAGAGGCACCGGAGCGTCTGAGGTGTACCTGGGAGTGTCAAGAGGTGTACCTGGGATTGTCTGAGGTCTGGGAGAGTCAGTGGTGTACCTGGGAATGTCTGAGGCATCAGGGAGTGTCAGTGGTGTACCTGTGAGTGTCTGAGGTGTACCTGGGAATGTCAGAGGTGTGCCTGGAGTGTCAGAGGTGCACCTGGGAGTGTCTGAGGTGTGCCTGGGAGTGTCTGAGGTACTGGGAGTGTGGGTGTACCTGGCAGTGTCTGAGGTGTACCTGGCAGTGTCAGCGGTGTACCTGGGTGTGTGCTAGCGGTGTACCTGGGAGTGTCTGAGTGTACCTGGGACTGTCCAAGGTGTACCCAGGAGAGTCACAGAGTACCTGGGAGTGTCAGAGGTATTTGGGAGTGCCTGGGGTGCACCTGGGAGTGTCATGGGTGCACCTGGGAGTGTCAGGTGCACTGATGCCAGAGGTGCATTTGTAGGAGTGTCATTGGTGTACATGGGAATGTCAGAGGTGTACCTGGCAGTGTCAGCGGTGTACCTGGAAGTGTTGCAGTGGTGCACGTGGGAGGCATCTGGGAGTGACAGAGGTGTATCTGGGAGTGTCTGGAGGTACTTGGGAGTGTCAGGGGTACCTGGGAGTGTCTGAGGTGTACCTGGTAGTGTCTGAGGTGTACCTGGGAGTGTCTGAGGTGTACCTGGAGTGTCAGAGTTGTACCTGGGAGTGCAGAGGTGTACCAGGAGTGTCAGAGGTGTACCTGGGAGTGTCAGAGGTGTATCTGGGAGTGTTCGAGGTGTGCTTGGAGTGTCAGGGGGTACCTGGGAGGTCTGAGGTGTACCTGGTAGTGTCTGAGGTGTACCTAGGAGTGTCTGAGGTGTACCTGGGAGTGTATGAAGTATACCTGGGAGTGTCGTGTGTACCAGGGAGTGTCAGAGGTGCACCTGGAGAGGTCAGAGGTGTACCTGGGAGTCAGGGGTGTACCTGGGAGTATCGAAGGTGTACCTGGGAGTCTGAGAGGTGACCTGGGAGTGTCAGAGGTGTACCTGACAGTGTCAGAGGTGTACCTGGGAGTTTCTTTGGTGTACCTGGGAGTGTCTGAGGTGTACCTGGGAGTGTCAGGAGGTGTACCTGGGACGTCTGAGGTACCTGGAGTGTCAGAGGTGTACCTGGGATTGTCTGAGGTACCTGGGAGGAGTCAGTGGTGTACCTGGGAATGTCTGGAGGTACCTGGGAGGTCAGTGGTACCTGGGAGTGTCAGGAGGTACCTGGAGTGCCAGAGGTGTACCTGTGAGTGTCTGAGGTGCACCTGGGAATGCCAGAGGTGTGCCTGGGAGGCCAGGAGGCACCTGGGAGTGTCTGAGGTGTACCTGGGAGTGTCTGAGGTGTACCTGGGAGTGTCTGAGGTGTACCTGGCAGTGTCAGCGGTGTACCTGGGAGTGTCAGCGGTGTTCCTGGGAGTGTCTGGAGTGTACCTGGGACTGTCTAAGGTGTACCTAGGAGAGTCAGAGGAGTACCTGGGAGCATCAGAGGAATACCTGGGAGTGTCAGGGGTGTACCTGGGAGTGCCAGAGGTGTACCTAGGAGTGTCATTGGTGTACCTGGGAATATCAGAGGTGTACCTGGCAGTGTCAGCGGTGTACCTGGAAGTGTCAGCGGTGTACTTGGGAGTGTCAGAGGTGTACCTGGGTGACAGAGGTTTACCTGGGAGGTCAGAGGTAAATGGGAGTGTTCTGGAGGTACCTGAAGTGTCTAGGTGTACCTGAGAGTCAGGAGGGCACCTGGGAGGCCAGAGGTGTGGTCTGGGAGTGCCCTGGGGGTGGTACCTGGGAGCAAGTCAAGGTGTACCTGGGAGGCCAGAGGTGTACCTGGGAGTGCCAGAGGTGTACCTAGAGTGTCATTGGTGTGGCCTGGGAATGTCAGAGGTGTACCTGAAGTGTCAGAGGTGTACCTGGAAAGTTTCAGAGGTGCACCTGGGAGTGTCTGGAGGGTGTACCTGGGAGCAGTCAGAGGTGCACTGAGATTGTCAATGGTGTACCTGGGAGTGTCATGGTGTACCTGGGAGTGTCAGAGGTGTACCTGGGAGTGTCAGAGGTGCACTACAGTGTCAGAGGTGCACCTGGCAGTGCAAGCTCAGAGTGGTACCTGGAAGTGTCACGTTTTTGCACTCTGGGAGTGTCAGAGGTGTACTCAGAAGGCTGGGGTGCACTGTGAGTGTCTGAGGTACCTGGGAATGTCAGGAGGTGTACTCTGGGAGAGTGTCAGGAGGTGCACCTGGGAGTAAGGCTTGAGGTGTACCTGGGAGGTGTGGAGGTGTACCTGGGAGGTGTGTGTGTGAGGTGGTACCTGGCAGTGTTCGAGTGTGTACCTGGCAGTGTCGCGTGTGTACCTGGGAGTGTCAGCGGTGTACCTGGGAGGCCTGGAGGCCTGGGAGTGTCTAAGGTGTACCTAGGAGAGTCAGAGGAGCACCTGGGAGCACTCAGAGGAACACCTGGGAGGCCAGGGGTGTACCTGGGAGTGTCGGAGGTGGGCCTGGGAGTGGTCAGGGTGTGCCCTGGGAGTGTCAGAGGTGTACCTGGGAGTGTCTGAGGTATACCTGGGAGTGTCACGTGTGTACCAGGGATTGTCAGGGGTGTACCTGGGAGGCCAGAGTTGTACCTGGGAGTGTTCAGTGTACCTGGAGTGCCAGAGGTGTACCTTGGAGTGTCAATCACTGTTGTACCTGGGAGTGTCAGGAGGGTACTCCAGAGTGTCTGAGGCACCTGGGAGCAAAGAGGGTACCTGGGAGGTCAATGTGTGTACCAGGGAAAAGCCAGAGGCGTACCTGGGAGTGTCAGGAAGGCAACCTGGGAGGCCGGGCAGGTACCTGGGAGCACGGGAGGTGTACCTGGGGAGGCCAGAGGTGTACCTGGGAGGCCAGAGATGTACCTGGCAGTGTCAGAGGTGTACCTTGGGAGTGGACTTTGGTGTACCCAGGAGTGTCTTGGTGTACCTGGGAGTGCAGCCTGAGGTGTACCTGGGAGTGCCGGGAGGTGTACTCTGGGAGCGTCTGGAGGTGTACCTGGGAGCAAGCCAGAGGTGTACCTGGGATTGTTCTGAGGTCTGGGGAGAGTCAGTGGTGTACCTTGGGAATGTTCGAGGTGTACCTGGAGTGTCATTGGTGTACCTGGGAGTGTCAGAGGTGTACCTGGGAGTGTCAGAGGTGGGCACCTGTGAGTGTCTGAGGTGTACCTGGGAATGTCAGAGGTGCCTGGGAGTGTCTGGAGGTGTACCTGGGAGCAAGTTCTGAGGTGTGTACCTGGGAGTGTGTGTGAGGTGTACCTGGCAGTGTCTGGAGGTACCTGGCAGTGCTGGGCGTTGTACCTGGGAGGTCAGCGGTACCTGGGAGTGTCTGAGTGTACCTGGGACTGTCTAAGGGTGTACCCAGGGAGAGCCACAGGAATGGCCTGGGAGTGTCAGAGGTGTATTTGGGAGTGCCTGGGTGTACCTGGGAGTGTACCTGGGAGTGTCAGGGGGTACCTGGGAGTGCCAGAGGTGTACCGAGGGGAGCGGCCATTGGTGTACCTGGGAATGTCAGCGGTGTACTTGGCAGTGTCAGAGGTACCGGGAGTGACAGAGGTGACTGGAGCAAGTCTGAGGTACTTGGGAGGCCAGGGGGGCACCTGGGAGTGTCTGAGGTGTACCTGGTAGTGTCTGGAGGCACATGGGAGTGTCTTGAGGTGTACCTGGGAGGCCAGAGTTGTACCTGGGAGTGGCGGAGGTGCACCTGGGAATGCCAGAGGTGTACCTGGGAGCATTAGTGGTGTACCTGGGAGGTGGGAGGTGTGTACCAGGAGGTCAGAGGAGTACATGGGAGTGTCAGCATTGTACCTGGGAGTGTCAGAGTGGTACCTGGGAGTGTCAGAGGTGTACTCTGGAAGTGTCAGGAGGTGTACCTGGGAGTGTCAGAGAGTACCTGGGAGCATCAGAGAGTACCTCGGAGTGTTTACAGGTGTACTTGTAGGATTCATTGGTGTACCTGGGTGTGTCAGAGGTAACGGAAGAGTCAGAGTGTATCTCGGAGTGTCTGAGGTGTACTTGGGAGTGTCAGGTGTACCTGGAGTGCTGGCTGGTGTACCTGGGAGTGTCTGAGGCACTGGAGCACCTGAGGCACCTGGGAGTGTCTCAGGTGCACATGAGTGTCACAGGTGTACCTGGCAATGTCAAGCGGTGTACCTGGAGGCAAGGCTGTACCCAGGAGTGTCAGGGGTATACCCAGAGCATCAGAGGTGTACCTGGGAATGTCAGAGGTGTACCTGGAGGTCAGGAGGTGCACCTGGGAGTGGCATACCTGGGAGGTTGGGGAGAGTACCTGGGACATCAGAGGAGTATTCGGGAGTGTCGTGGAGGTGTACCTGGGAGTGCTCTGAGGTGGTACCTGGGTGTCTGAGGTGGGACCTGGGAGGCATGGGCAGGCCTGGGAGCACAGAGGAGTACCTGGGAGCATCAGAGAATACCTGGGAGGTCAGGGGTGTACCTGGAAGTGTCGGAGATGTACTGGGAGGCCGGAGGTGTACCTTGGAGTGTCAGAGGTGTACCTGATTGTCTGAGGTGATGTACCCTGGGAGAGTCAGGGGTGTACCTGGGAGAATCGGAGGTGCACCTAGGAGTGTCACATGTGTACCAGGGGATTGGTCAGGGATGTACCTGGGAGGCCAGAGGTGTACCTGGAGTGTCTGAGGTACCTGGGAGAGCCAGAGGTGTACCTTGGAGTGTCAGGTGGTGTCCCTTAGAGTGTCTGGAGGTGTACCTGAGAGTGTCTGAGGTGCACCAAGTGTATGAAGCATACCTGGGAGTGTCAATGTGGGCCAGGGAGGTCAGAGGTGTGCCTGGGAGGCTGGGAGGTACCTGGAGCCCCAGGGGTGTACCTGGGAGTATCGAAGGTGTACTCTGGGAGTGTCAGAGAGGTACCTGGGAGTGTCAGGAGGTGGCCTGGACGTGCTTGTAGAGGTGTACCTGGGAGCAAGCCTTTTGCGTACCTGGGAGTGTTCTGAGGTGTACCTGGGAGTGTCAGGAGGTGTACCTGGGAGCGTTCGAGGTGTACTCTGGGAGGTTAAGAGGTGTACCTGGGATTGTCTGGAGGTACCTGGGAGTCAGTGGTGCACCGTGGAATGTCTGGAGGTGTACCTGGGAGTGCTGGGGTGGTGCACCTGGGAGTGTCAGAGGTGTACCTGGGAGTGTCTGGGGAGGTGTACCTGTGGGAGTGTCTGAGGTGTACCTGGGATTGTCAGGAGGTGTGCTGCCTGGAGTGCTGGAGGGTGCACCTGGGAGTGTCTGGAGGTGTACCTGGGAGGCCCTGAGGTGTACCTGGGAGGTGTGTGGGGAGGTGCGGCAGTGTCTGGTGTACCTGGCAGTGTCATGGTGTACCTGGAGTGTCACCTGTGTACCTGGGAGTGTCTGGAGTGTACCTGGGACTGTCTAAGCTTTGTACCTAGGGAGAGTCATAAGAGTACCTGGGAGGCAGAGGTCTGGGAGTGCCTGGGTGTACCTGGGAGTGTCAAAGGTACCTGGAGGTTGGGGGTGTACCTGGGAGTGCCAGAGGTGTACCTAGGAGGTGCCTATGTACCTGAATGTCAGAGGTGCACCTGGCAGTGTCATGGTGTACCTGAGTGTCAGGACTACTTGGGAGTGTCAGAGGCCTGGGAGTGACAGAGGTTAACCTGGGAGGCCAGAGGTGTACCTGGGAGTGTCTGGAGGCACTGAAGTGTCTAAGGTGTACCTGGGAGAGCTGAGAGAGAGCCTGGGAGGTCAGAGGTGTGTCTGGGAGTGCCTGGGTGTACCTGGGAGCAAGGTGTGCACGGGAGGCCAGAGGTGTACCTGGGAGCACAGAGGTGTACCTAGGAGGCCATTGTGTAACTGGGAATGTCAGAGGTGTACCTGGAAGTGTCAGAGGCACTTGAAAATCTCAGAGGTGTACCTGGGAGTGTCTGAGGTGTACCTGGGAGGTCAGAGGTGTACCGGGAGGCTGTAGGTGCACCTGGGAGTGTCAGAGGTGTACCTGGGAGTGTCTGACGGTACCTGGGAGTGTATGAGGTATACCTGGCGTCACGTGGCACCAGGATCATTAGGGGTGCACCTGGGAGGTCAGAGGTGGTACCTGGGAGGTCTGAGGTGCACCTGGGAGTGCCAGAGGTGCACCTTGGAGTGTCAATGTTGTACCTGGGAGTGTCAGAGGTACCTGAGAGTGTCTGAGGTGTACCTGGAGTGTAAGTGAGGTATACCTGGGAGGTCACTGTGTACCAGGGAGTGTCAGAGGTGTACCTGGGAGGTCAGAGGTGTACCTGGGAGTGTCAGTGGTGTACTGGAGTATCGGAGGTGTACCTGGGAGGTCAGAGGTACCTGGGAGTGTCAGAGATGTACCTGGCAGTGTCAGAGGTGTACCTGGGAGTGACTTGGTGTACCTGGGAGTGTTCTTGGTGTATCTGGGAGTGCCTGAGGTGCACCTGGGAGGTCAGAGGTGGTACCTGGGAGCGTCTGAGGTACCTGGGAGTGTGAGAGTTGTACCTGGGAGTGGCAGAGGTGTACCTGGGAATGCCAGAGGTGTACCTGGGAGCACTCAGTGGTGTACCTGGGAGTGGGAGGTGGTACCAGGGAGGCAGAGGAGTACCTGGGAGTGTCAGCATTGTACCTGGGAGTGTCAGAGGGTACCTGGAGGTCAGAGGTGTACCTGAATTGTCAGAGGTGCACCTGGGAGTGTCAGAGATACCTGGGAGCATCAGGAGGCACCTCGGAGTAGGACGAGATTGGGAGGTTGGAGGTACCAAGAGTCAGAGGTGTATCTCGGAGTGTCTGAGGTACTTGGGAGTGTCAGGTGTACCTGGGAGGTCATTGGTGTACCTGGGAGTGTCTGAGGTGTGAGTGTCTGAGGTGCACCTGGGAGTGTCTCAGGTGTACATGGAGTGTCACAGCTGGTACCTGGCAATGTCAGCGGTGTACCTGGGAGTGTCAAGGTACTTGGGAGTGCTCAGAGGTGTACCTGGGGATGACAGAGGTTTACTTGGGAGTGTCAGAGGTACCTGGGAGTGTCTGGAGGCACTTGAAGGTGTCATTGGTGTACCTGGGAGAGTCAGAGGTGTACCCAGTGTCATGGTGTACCTGGAAGTGTAGCGGTGTACTTGGGAGGTCAGAGGTGTATCTGGGAGGACAGAGGATTACCTGGGAGTGTCAGAGGTGTACCTGGGAGTGTTCGGAGGTACCTGGAAGTGTCTAAGGTGTACCTGGGAGAGTCAGAGGAGTACCTGGAGTGTCAGAGGTGTGTCTGGGAGTGCCTGGGTGTACCGGGAGTGTCAAAGGTGTACCTGGGAGTGTCAGAGGTACCTGGGAGTGCCAGAGGTGTACCTAGGGTGGCTGGTGTAACTGGGAATGTCAGAGGGTACCTGAAAGTCCAGAGGTACCTGGGAGTGTCTGAGGTACCTGAAAGTTCCAGAGGTGTACCTGGGAGTGTCTGAGGTGTCACCTGGGAGGTCAGAGGTGTACCGGCAGGTCAGTAGGTGTACCTGGGAGCCAGAGGTACCTGGGAGTGTCTGAGGTGTACCTGGGAGTGATGAGGTATACCTGGGAGTGTCACGTGTACCAGGATTGTCAGGGGTACCTGGGAGGTCACAGAGGTACCCGGAGTGTCTGAGGTACCTGGGGTTGCCAGAGGTGTACCTTGAGTGTCAATGTTGTACCTGGGAGTGTCAGAGGTGTACCTGAGAGTGTCTTAGGTACCTGGGAGTGTATGAGGTATACCTGGGAGTGTCACGTGTGCACCAGGGAGTGTCAGAGGTGTACCTGGGAGTGTCAGAGGTGTACCTGGGAGTGTCAGTGGTGTTCTTGGAGACGGAGGTACCTGGGAGGCCGAGGCACCTGGAGGTCAGAGATGTACCTGGCAGGTCAGAGTGTACCTGGGAGGACTTAGGTGTACCTGGGAGGTCTTGGTGTATCTGGGAGTGTCTGGAGGTGTACCTGGGAGGTCAGAGGTGCACCTGGGAGCTGCCTGAGGTACCTGGGAGGTCAGAGTTGGACCTGGGAGTGGCAGAGGGTACCTGGGAATGCCAGAGGTGTACCTGGGAGTATCAGTGGTGTACCTGGGAGTGTGAGGTGTGCACAGGGAGGTCAGAGGAGCACCTGGGAGTGTCAGCATTGTACCTGGGAGTGTCAGAGGGTACCTGGGAGTGTCAGAGGTGTACCTGGAAGTGTCAGAGGTGCACCTGGGGAGGCCAGAGGAGCACCTGGGAGCATCAAAGGAGTACCTCGGAGTGTCATAGGTGTACTTATAGTGCCATTGGTGTACCTGGTGTGTCAGAGGCACCTGGAAGAGTCAGAGGTGTATCTCGGAGTGTCTGAGGTGTACTTGGGAGTGCCAGGGGTGTACCTGGGAGGTCACTGGTGTACCTGGGAGTGTCTGAGGTGTACCGAGCAGTCTGAGGTGCACCTGGGAGTGTTCCCAGGTGTAACATGGAGTGTCACAGGTGTACCTGGCAATGTCAGCGGTGTACCTGCGAGTGTTAGCTGTGTACCTAGGAGTGTCAGGGGTATACCTGGGAGTATCAGAGGTGTACCTGGGAATGTCAGAGGTGTACCTGGGAGTGTCAAGGTACCTGGAAGTGTCATGTACTTGGGAGTGTCAGAGGTGTACCTGGGGAGTGACAGGTTTACCTGGGAGGTCAGGAGGTGTACCTGGGAGGTCTGGAGTGTACCTGGAAGTGTCTAAGGTGTACCTGGGAGAGTCAGAGGAGTACCTGGGAGTGTCAGAGGTGTATCTGGGAGTGCCTGGGTGTACCTTGGAGTGTCAAAGGTGTACCTGGGAGGCTCAGAGGTGCACCTGGGGAGGCCAGAGGTGTACCTTAGGAGTGTCATTGGTGTACCTGGAATGTGTCAGGAGGTGTACCTGGAAGTGTCAGAGGTGTACCTGAAAGCTCTAGAGGTGTGCTCCAAGTGTCTGAGGTGTACCTGGGAGTGTCAGAGGTGCACCTGAGATTGTCAATGGTGCACCTGGGAGTGTCAGCGGTGCACCTGGGAGTGTCAGAGGTGTTCCTGGGAGTGTCAGGAGGTGTACCTGCCAGTGTCAGAGGTGCACCCGGCGGGTGTCAGAGTGGTACCTGAAGTGTCATTGGTGTACCTGGGAGTGTCAGAGGTGTACCCAGAAGTGTCAGGGTGTACATGTGAGTGTCTGAGGTGTACCTGGGAATGTCAGAGGTGTGCCTGGGAGTGTCAGGAGGTGCACCTGGGAGTGTTTGAGGTGTACCTGGGAGTGTGTGAGGTGTACCTGGGAGTGTGTGGGAGGTGTACCTGGCAGTGTCTGAGGTGCACCTGGCAGTGTCAGCGGTGTACCTGGGGAGGTCAGCGGTGTACCAAGTAGGAGAGTCAGAGGAGCACCTGGAGCATCAGAGGAATACCTGGGAGTGTCAGGGGTGTACCTGGGAGTGTCGGAGGTGTACTGGGAGTGTCGTAGGTGTACCTGGGAGTGTCAGAGGTGTACCTGGGAGTGTCTGAGGTGTACCTGGGAGTGTATGAGGTATACCTGGGAGGTCACGTGTGTACCAGGGATTGTCAGGTGTACCTGAGTGTCAGAGGTGTACCTGGGAGTGTCTGAGGTGTACCTGGGAGTGCCAGAGTGTGTACCTTGAGTGTCAATGTTGTACCTGGGAGTGTCAGAGGTGTACCTGAGGAGTGTCTGAGGTGCAAATCTTGGAGTGTGGCTGAGGTACACCTGGGAGTGTCACGTGTACCAGGGAGTGTCAGAGGCGTACCTGGGAGTGTCAGAGGTGTACCTGCGAGTGTCAGTGGTGTACCTGGGAGTATCGGAGGTACCTGGGAGTGTCAGAGGTGCACCTGGGAGTGTCAGATGCAATCTGGCAGTGTCAGAGGTGTACCTGGGAGGGACTTTTGGTGTACCTGGGGAGTGTCTTTGGTGTACCTGGGAGTGTCTGAGGTGTACCTGGGAGGCGTCAGGAGGTGTGTCTGGGAGCGTCTGAGGTGTACCTGGGAGGTCAGACGTGTACCTGGGATTGTCTGAGGTCTGGGAGAGTCAGGTGTACCTGGGAATGTCTGAGGTGTACCTGGGAGTGTCAGTGGTGTACCTGGGAGTGTCAGAGGTGTACCTTTTGGAGTAGTCAGAGGTGTACCTGTGAGTGTCTGAGGTGTACCTGGGAATGTCAGAGGTGTGCCTGAGTGTCAGGAGGTGCACCTGGGAGTGTCTGAGGTGCACCTGGGAGGTCTGAGGTGTACCTGGGAGTGTGAGGTGTACCTGGCAGTTTCTGAGGTGTACCTGGCAGTGTCAGCGGTGTACCTGGGAGTGTCAGCGTACCTGGGGAGTGTCTGGAGTGTACCTGGGACTGTCTTGGCTGTGTACCTAGGGAGAGTCATAGGAGGCCTGGGAGTGTCAGAGGTGTATTTGGGAGCGCCTGGGGTGCACCTGGGAGTGTCAAAGGTGTACCTGGGAGTGTCAGGAGGTACCTGTGGAGTGCCAGAGGTGCACCTAGGGAGTGTCATTGGTAACCTGGGAATGTCAGCGCGGTGTACTGGAGGCCAGAGGTGTACCTGGGAGTGACAGAGGTATCTGGGGAGTGTCTGTGGTGGTAATTTGGGGAGGTCAGGGGGTACCTGGGAGTGTCTGAGGTACCCAGAAGTGTCTGAGGTGTACCTGGGAGTGTCTGAGGTGTACCTGGGAGTGTCAGGAGTTGTACCTGGGAGTGGCGTGGAGGTGCACCTGGGAACGCCAGAGGTGTACCTGGGAGTATCAGTGGTGTACCCAAGTGTGGAGGTGTGTACCAGGGAGGCTCAGAGGAGTACATGGGAGGTCAGCATTGTACCTGGGAGTGTCAGAGGGGCACCTGGAGTGTCAGAGGTAAAATTGGAAGTGTCAGAGGTGCACCTGGGAGTGTCAGAGGAGTACCTGGGAGCATCAGAGGAGTACCCTGGGTGTCATAGGTGCTCTGGTAGTACACAGGTGCACCTGGGTGTGTCAGGAGGTGTACCTGGAAGAGTCAGAGGTGTATCCTGGAGTGTCTGAGGTGTACTTGGGAGTGTCAGGGGGTGTACTTGGGAGTGTCATTGGTGTACCTGGGAGTGTCTGAGGTGCACCTTGGGAGTGTCTGAGGTGCACCTGGGAGTGTCTCAGGTGTACATGGAGTGTCACAGGTGTACCTGGCAATGTCAGCGGTGTACCTGGGAGTGTTAGCTGTACCTAGGAGTGTCAGGGGCATACCTGGGAGTATCAAAGGTGTACCCGGAATGTCAGAGGTGTACCTTGGGAGTGTCAGAGGTGTACCTGGGAGTGTAAGTGTTGTACCTGGAGTGTCAGAGGAGTACCTGGGAGCATCAGAGAGCATCTGGGAGGCCGGAGGTGTACCTGGGAGTGTCTGAGGTGCACCTGGGAGTGTCTGAGGTGGACCTGGGAGGTAATGTGTTGCACCTGGGAGGTCAGAGGAGTACCTGGGAGCACCAGAGGAATACCTGGGAGTGTCAGGGGTGTACATGGAAGTGTCGGAGATGTACCGGGGAGTGTCGGAGGTGTACCTTGGAGGTCAGGAGGTGTACCTGGGATTGTCTTTGAGGTATACCTGGGAGAGTCAGGGGTGTACCTGGGAGCATCGGAGGTGCACCTGGGGAGGCTACCACGCGTGTACCAGGGATTGTCAGGGGTGTACCTGGGAGTGTCAGAGGTGTACCTTGGAGTGTCTGAGGCGTACCTGGGAGAGCCAGAGGTGTACCTTTGGAGTGTCAGTGGTGTCCCTTTTTAGAGTGTCTGAGGTGTACCTGAGAGTGTCTGAGGTACCTGGGAGGTATGAAGTATACCTGGGAGTGTGTACCAGGGAGTGTAAGAGGTGTACCTGGGAGTGTCAGAGGTGTACCTGGGTGTGTCAGGGGTGTACCTGGGAGTATCGAAGGTACCTGGGAGTGTCAGAGGTGTACCTGGGAGTGTCAGAGGTGTACCTGACAGTGTCAGAGGTTTACCTGGGAGTGTCTGGTGTACCTGGGAGTGTCAGAGGTGTACCTGGGAGTGTCAGAGGTGTACCTGGGGAGCGTCTGAGGTGCACCTGGGAGTGTCAGAGGTACCTGGGATTGTCTGAGGTGTACCTGGGAGAGTCAGTGGTGTACCTGGAATGTCTGAGGTGTACCTGGGAGTGTCAGTGGTACCTGGGAGTGTCAGAGGTGTACCTGGAGTGTCAGAGGTGTACCTGTGGAGTGTCTGAGGTGTACCTGGGAATGTCAGAGGTGTGCCTGGGAGTGTCAGGAGGCACCTGGGAGTGTCTGAGGTGTACCTTGGAGGTCTGAGGTGTAATTCCTGGGAGTGTGTGAGGTGTACCTGGCAGCGTCTGAGGTGTACCTGGCAGTGTCAGTTGTGTACCTTGGGAGTGTCAGCGGCGTACCTGGGGAGTGTCTGGAGTGTACCTGGACTGTCTGCTATTGCGTACCCAGGGAGAGTCATAGGAGTACCTGGGAGTGTCAGAGGTATCTGGGGAGTGCCTGGGGTGTACCTTGGGAGTGTCAAAGGTGTACCTGGGAGTGTCAGGATGTACCTGGGAGTGCCAGAGGTGTACCTAGGAGTGTCATTGGTGTACCTGGTGTATGTATATTTGCGTATGCTTGATTATGTATTATGTATGTATATTATGGATATGTGTTCCATTTATATTTATTCAGCTCTAGCTTAGCAGCGGTGGCAATGTTATTACCATATCCCACATGCTTAATTATCGTGCCTGGCGACGTATGGAAGCTGCTAATGTATCCGCGCAAGTCGAACCGCCATCCGTACCGGTTACCATCCCACCCCGCCACCATCCAGTAAACCGAACCTACAAAACTATACAGGTGTTTGTGTTCTCTCCTGTATATAGAACTTATTACCCAGAACATCTAACATGGCGCAGTGCGTAGTTTTACTGGATTATTACGAGTGATTAGTGCAAGTTTGTGGAAAGCCGGCTGATGGATCCCCGCCTTGGGTCAACCCCGCGTCATCCCTCGAAGAATTTCGCAACTTTGAGCAGTGTCAGTGACAGTGATTTTCTGTGAAGTGTTTAGTGCATTGTGTGTTTCGTGCCATTCATGTGTGACCTTGTTCGAACGGATTTCCAAGGTATACGGCATGTTCTGGGCATTTGTGGGGTGTAGAGCTCAGCGCACCCTCCTCTGACCGTTTACAGAGAGCGACTGAGCTACTCCTATCTCCACCCCCCTCCCTCACAGCGCCGCCTCCACCCCCCCTCACAGCTGGGGCGAGACGCTCTGCCTGCCTGGGACACACACACATACATGTACTAACACTTGCTGACCGCGCGGCTTCATTATATATATTTTATATATATAACCTACTTATCTGTGTATTTAATTAAATTTTTTGTCTGAAATCTTGTTGATACGACGGGCTGACCGGTCAACACTGATTTAAGACACAGTACACAGATAAAGTAGTTATGTCTCATGCCTTACGTAGCCGTGGACCCAGCGCCTGGATGAGTCAAGCGGATGATAGTCCCCCAGAGATGGATGACCAGGCCGGCCCAGCTCCCACAACATCGCGCAGCCCTTCACCTCAACATTCAGCGTTATCTCCAGAGATAATTGCCTTAATGAAGTTTATGAGAGATGAGAGACGCGAGGATGAAGCTCACAGACGTTTGGCGGATGAGCACAGAAGGCAAGCAGAGGCAGAACGAGACCACCAACGGAGAATGGAAGACAGTGCACGGTTTGAAGCCTTGATATCTCGCCTCACTGTTAACCAAGCCCCTGGCTCTAACACTGCCTCGGTACTGAATGGTTCAGATACCTCATCCATGCTTCCTTCACGCCCCCCAGCCCCACCTAAAGCAGCAGCTCAAACGCCGCCCATCTTGGAGCCTGATGTAAATTTCCAGACTTTTCGCGAATGGCGGCGGCGGTGGGCTGATTATGCTACAATGGTGGATCTCCAGAGTTTGTCACAGCCTAAACAACTCATCCAGCTGCGTATGTGCCTGTCCTTGGAAGTTCAGCGTGTCTTAGAACATACGTTGCAGGTACCCCCAACCTCTTCGCTGTCTGTAGAGGAGGTACTGGACGTTCTACAACGGCACATCAAAGGACAGCAGAATGAAGCTCTGCGCAGGAGGGAATTGTTTAGCTGCAGACAGATGGAGGGTGAGTCTTTTGACGCTTTTTATGTACGTCTTAAGAGAGCCTCGGAAGAGGTAGATATATGTTTAGGCCACCACCAGCAGTGCGAGGAGACCCAGTTGAAGCAGGTGATCCTGATGGGTGTTAAGGACGAGGAACTTGTCCAACGCCTCACCTCCCTCGACTCTTCCTCTTCTCTTCAGGATGTGTTGACGATATGTCGCTCCTATGAGGCCGCCAGGTGTGCCACCTCTGCCATCCGAGCTCCCCCTACAGCTGTACGCGCTGTTTCCCGGTACAAGAAGGACAAGAAGTCTGCTCCTACGCCTTCGCCCACCACGTCCACGCCCGGTTCATTTTGCAACAACTGTGGTAAGCAGCACGGAACACAGGTATGTCCAGCTGCTCAGTCTACCTGCAACAGTTGTGACCGTATGGGCCACTGGTCGCTCACAGTGCGGTGCCCAGCTAAGTACGTACAGTGCAATGTGTGCGGTCGTCTGGGCCACTATGACAAGTGTTGCCCTACCCACGAACCCAAGGGACAGCGTCGGCGGAAGCTTCGGCGCCCTTCTACCAGTGAGGGCCGCCCACAGTCGCCAAATCAGAGGCACGACGACCCTGGACAAAGCCCGACCCATTTTAGGAGGGTGTACTCCTCGCATCCCAGGACCAAAGTCACCCAGTACATCAGCGCCATCGTGACCTACGGCGGTGTGTCATCCCGTCTTCAGATGTTGCCCGACACCGGCGCTGATGCTACAGTCATCGGTCCCCAGCATTTGCGATGCTTGGGGCTCTCTCCAAGCGATCTAGGACCGCCTCCCGAGGACCTCTGCGTCACGGCAGATGGTTCACAGATGGCCCCAGCCCTGGGTTCACTCTATGCACATGTCACCTTTGGCAACAGGTCGTGTCAGGCCTGGATTGACGTGCATAATGGTGTCCCGACTCCCTTGCTGTCCTACAGACATTGTCAAGAGTTGGCCATCATCTCCCAGGACTTCCCAAAACCTATTCTTGAGGTAAGACACGCCAACAGGGTGCACGAAGGGAGCAGCAACTACCCTGCTGCCGCCCTACCCCTACCTCTGGCCAGTGACACCTCTCCTTCGGTAGTTGTCCCTGCTGCTTCACGTCCCCACGCCTTGGCTCGCCTCCACGACAGTCACTGTGGAGCCGAGGCCACCAAACGGCGTGCAAGACAGACTGTGTTCCGGCCTGGCATCGACCCCGACATCTCCAATGCTGTCCAGGTGTGTAAGCCCCGCCACGTATTACAACCCAGCC
Organism: Homarus americanus; assembly: GCF_018991925.1. NCBI lineage: Eukaryota > Metazoa > Arthropoda > Malacostraca > Decapoda > Nephropidae > Homarus > Homarus americanus. Next base: position 62,409 of record NW_024727296.1, read on the forward strand.
AGCAGCAGGTACCCTTCATGAGTGACGACAACCCCACCCGCCCCTTTGAGTCTGTGTCGGCCGACTTTTTCTGTGTGTCAGGAAAGTCCTTCCTGGTTATCGTCGACCGTCTCTCTGGTTGGCCGGTTGTCATCAAGGGCGGTAATGACACGACGTCTGCCGCCACCATCAGCAAGTTCCGCCACTACTTCCGTGACGTGGGCGTTCCTGTACGCCTGCGAACCGACGGAGGGCCTCAGTTCACAAGCCGGGACTTTGCTGCGTTCCTTGACCGATGGGGAGTCCGGCATGTGTTGTCATCGCCCCATTACCCGCAGTCCAACGGCCACGCTGAGGCTGCTGTCAAATCTTTGAAGCACCTCATCCTTAAGGTGGCCCCTTTTGGGAATATTGACTGCGAGGCCTTCGACCGGGGTCTTCTTGAACTCCGCAACACACCTAACTACACCGGACGCTCCCCTGCCCAGGTTTTGTATGGACGCCCCCTTCGTTCTTGTGTCCCTGCTCACCCTCAATCCTTCTCCAAGGAGTGGCAGGCCAAGATAGAGGATTGTGATCGCCGAGCCGCCGAACGTGTTCAGGACGTCGTCGCCCGCTACAACGACCACGCCCGTTCTCTCCCCAGGTTGAGTGTCGGCACCCAAGTCCGTGTTCAGGACCCGACCTCCCTACGTTGGGACAAAGTAGGCGTAGTCATGGGTCTCGGCAGGTCACGGGACTACCAGGTGCGGTTACCCAGTGGTCGTGTGTGGTGGAGGAACCGCCGTTTTCTCCGCCCCGTAACACTGCCTTCTGCTGGCCCCGCCACCAGTGTTGAGTCCCATACCCTTCCCAGTGATGAAGCCCCTCGACGCTCAGAACGGATCCAGAAGAAAAGGTCCGCTCAAGACTTTGCTATGAGCGTATAGGGGGGAGGGAGGTGTATGTATATTATGTATGCTGGATTATGTATTATGTATGTATATTATGTATGTGCTCCATTTATATTTATTCAGCCTAGCTAGCAGCGTGTGGCAATGTTATTACCATATCCCAATACGCCGCTTAATTATCAGCGCCTGGCGACGCATGGAAGCCAAGCAATGTATCACCTGGCCATACGTCGTCTATGGTAGTTGACCAGGACCTTAGCTAGGGAGCAGTGCTATCCACCTCTGTGTACATACTCTTATCCAGTAAACCGAACCTACAAAACTATACAGGTGTTTGTGTTCTCTCCTGTATATAGAACTTATTACCCAGAATACCTAACACTGGGAGTGTAAGAAGTGTACCTGGGAGTGTCGGAGGTGTACCTGGGAGTGTAAGAAGTGTTCCTGGGAGTGTCGGAGGTGTACCTGGGAGTGTCAGAGGTGTGCCTGGGAGTGTCAGAGGTGCACTTGGGAGTGTCAGAGGTGCACCTTGGAATGTCGGAGGTGTACCTGGGAGTGTGAGAAGTGTTCCTGGGAGTGTCGGAGGTGTACCTGGCAGTTTCAGCAGTGTACCTGGGAGTGTCAAAGGTGTACCACGGAATGAGTCCCTGGGAGTGTCAGGGGTGTAATTTGAGTGTCGGAGGTGTACCTGGAATGCCAGAGGTGTACCTGGGAGTGTCTGAGGTATACCTGGGAGAGCCAGAGGTATTCCTTGGCGAATCGGAGGTGTACCTGGGAGTGTCAGAGGTGTACCTGGGAGTGACAGCGGTGTATCTGGGAGTGCCAAAGGTGTACCTGGGAATGTCGGAGGTGTTCCTGAGAGTGTCAGGGGTGTACCTGGGAGTGTCAAATGTGTACCTGTGAGTGTCAGAGGTGTACCTGGGAGTGTCAGAGGAGTACCTGGGAGTGTGAGAGGAGCCCCTCAGAGTATGAGGGGTGTACTTGGGAGAGTCAGAGGTGTACCTAGGGGAGTCAGAGGTGTACCTGGGAGTGTCTGAGGTGTACATGGGAGTGTCAGTGGAGAACCAGGGAGTGTAAGAGGTATACCTGGGAGTGTCAGAGGTGTACCAGGGATTATCAGAGGAGTATCTGGGAGTGTATGAGGTGTATCTGGGAGTGTCTGAGGTGTACCTGGGAGTGTATGAGGTGTATCTGGGAGTGTCAGGTGTGTACCAGGGAGTGTCAGGAGTACCTGGGAGTGACAGAGGTGTACCTGTGAGTCTCAGAGATGTACCTGGGAGTGTCAGGGGTGTACCTGGGAGTGTCTAAGGTGTACCTGGGAGTGTCTGAGGTGTACCTGGGAGTGTCAGAAGAGAACCAGGGAGTGTAAGAGGTGTACCTGGGAGGTTAAGGTGAAAATTAGGGAGTGTCAGAGGTGTAATGGGAGGCCAGAGGTGTACCTGGGAGGTGCCCAAGGTGTACCTGGGAGTGCCCAAGGTGTACCTGGGAGGTCAGAAGAGAACAAGGAGTGTAAGAGGTGTACTTGGAGTGTCAGAGGTGTACCTGGGAGGCCCATGTGTACCTGGGAGTGTCTGGAGGTGTACCTGAGTGTCAGAAGAGAAACCAGGAGTGTAAGAGGTGGTACCTGGGAGGCCGGGTGGTGTACCAGGAAGTGTCAGAGGTGTACCTGGGAGTGTCGGAGGTACCTGGGAGAGTCAGAGGTGTACCTGGGAGTGTCAGAGGCACCTCGGAGTCTGGAGGTGTACCTGAGTGTCAGAGGTGTACTTGGGAGTGTCAGAGGTGTACAAGGGAGTGTCAGAGATGTACCTGGGAGTATCACAGGTGTACCTGGGAGTGTCAGGGGTGTACCTGGGAGTGTCAGGGGTGTAACTGGAAGTGACGGAGGTGTAACTGGGAGTGTCAGAGGTGTACCTGGGAATGTCACAGGTGTACCTGGGAATGTCACAGGTGTACCTGGGAATGTCAGAGGAGTACCTGGGAGTGTTAGAGGAGTACCTGGGAGTGTCAGGGGGTGCACCAGGGAGTTTCAAAAGTGTACCTGAGAGTGTCAGAGGTGTACCTGGGAGTGTCTGAGGTGTACCTGGGAGTGTCCGAGGTGTACCTGGGAGTGTCAGGGGAGAACCAGGAAGTGTAAGAGGTGTACCTGGGAGTGTCAGCGGTGTAACTGGGAGTGTCAGTGGAGTACCTAGGAGCGTCAGAGGTGTACCTGGGAGTGTCAGAGGTGAACCAGGGAGTGTCAGAGGAGTACCTGGGAGTGGCAGAGGTGTACCTGGGAGTATCGGAGGTGTACCTGGGAGTATCGGAGGTGTACCTGGGAGTTTCTGAGGTGTACATGGGAGTATCTGAGGTGTCCCTGGGAGTGTCAGAGGTGTACCTGCGGGTGTCAGTGGAGTACCTGAGAGTCTCAAAGGTGTACCTGGGAGTATCGGAGGTGTACCTGGGAGTTTCTGAGGTGTACATGGGAGTATCAGAGGTGTACCTGGGAGTGTCTGAGGTGTACCTGGGAGTGTCTGAGGTGTAGCTGAATGTCAGAGGTGTACCAGGAGTGTCAGAGGTGTACTTGGGAGTATCAGAGGTGTACCTGGGAGTATCAGAGGTGTACCTGGGAGTGTCAGGGGTGTACCTGGAAGTGTCAGGGGTGTAACTGGAAGTGACGGAGGTGTAACTGGGAGTGTCAGAGGTGTACTGGGAATGGTCAGAGGTGTACCTGTTAGTGTCAGAGGAGTACCTGGGAGTGTTACAGGAGTACCTGGGAGTGTCAGGGGTGTACCTGGGAGTGTCAGAGGTGTACCTGGGAGTGTAAGAAGTGTACCTGACAGTGTCAAAGGTGTACCTGGGAGTGTCAGAGGTGTACCTGGGAGTGTCGCAGGCGTACCTAGGAGTGTCAGAGCAGTTCCTGGGAGTGTCAGTGGAGTACCTGGGAGTGTCAGAAGTGTACCTGGGAGTGTCAGGGATGTACCAGAGAGTGTCAGAGGAGTACCTGGGCGTGTCAGGGGTGTACATGGGAGTGTTGGAGGTGTACCTGGGAGTGTCGGAGGTGTACCTGGGAGTGTCAGAGGTGTACCTGGGAGTGTCAGAGGTGTACCTGGGAGTATCAGTGGAGTTCCTGGAAGTGTCAAAGGTGTACCTGGGAGTGTCAGGGGTGTACCAGGGAGTGTCTGAGGAGTACTTGGGAGTGTCATGGGTGTACCTGGGAGTGTCATAGGTGTACCTGGGAGTTTCGGAGGTGTACCTTGGAGTGCCAGAGGTGTACCTGGGAGTGTCTGAGGTATACCTGGGAGAGCCAGAGGTGTTCCTTGGCCAATCGGAGGTGTACCTGGGAGTGTCAGAGGTGTACCTGGGAGAGACAGCGGTGTACCTGGGAGTGTCAGAGGTGAACCTGGGAGTGTCTGAGGTGTACCTGGGAGTGTCTGAGGTGTACCTGGGAGTGTCTGAGGTGTAGCTGGGAGTATGAGAGAAGTACCAGCGAGTGTCAGAGGAGTACCTGGGAGTGTGAGAGGTGTACCTTGGAGTGTGTGAGGTGTACCTGGGAGTGTCTAAGGTGTACCTGGGAGTCAGAGAGGTGTACCTGGGAGTAGCAGAGGTGTACCTGGGAGTGTTTGAGGTGTACTGGAAGTGTCTGAGGCATAAGTGAGTGTCATGGTGTACCTGGGACTGTCAGAGATACCTGGGAGCACCAGAGGTGTACCTGGAGTGTTGGAGGTGCACCTGGGAGTGTCAGAGGAGCACCTGGGAGTGTCAGGGGTGTACCTGGGAGGCTTGGAGGTGGGTACCTGGGAGTGTCGGAGGTGTACCTGGGAGTGCTGGGCAGGCGTGGCCCAGGAGTGTCAGAGCAGTTCCTGGGAGGCCAGTGGAGAACCTGGGAGTGTCAGAAGTGTACCTGGGAGGCCAGGGGTGTACCAGAGAGTGTCAGAGGAGCACCTGGGAGGCTGGGGTGTACCTGGGAGTCTTGGAGGTGCACGGGAGGCAGAGGTACCTGGAGCGTCAGAGGTGTACCTGGGAGTGTCAGAGGTGTACCTGGGAGTGTCAGAGGTGTACCTGGGAGTATCAGTGGAGTTCCTGGAAGTGTCAAAGATGTACCTGGGAGTGTCAGGGGTGTACCAGGGAGTGTCTGAGGAGTACCTGGGAGTGTCATGGGTGTACCTTGGAGTGTCGGAGGTGTACCTGGGAGTGTCAGAGGTGTTCCTGAGAGTGTCAGGGGTGTACCTGGGAGTGTCAGATGTGTACATGTGAGTGTCAGAGGTGTACCTGGGTGTGTCAGAGGAGTACCTGGGAGTGTAAGAGGAGTCCCTGAGAGTATCAGGGATGTACTTGGGAGAGTCAGAGGTGTACCTGGGAGTGTCTGAGGTGTACCTGGGAGTGTCTGAGGTATACCTGGGAGTGTCAGTGGAGATCCAGGGAGTGTAAGAGGTATACCTGGGAGTGTCAGAGGTGTACCAGGGAGTATCCGAGGAGTATCTGGGAGTGTCAGAGGTGTACCAGGGAGTGTCAGAGGAGTACCTGGGAGTGGCAGAGGTGTACCTGGGAGTGTCTGAGGTGTGCCTGGGAGTGTATGAGGAGTACCTGGGAGTGTCAGGTGTGTACCAGGGAGTGTCAGGAGTACCTGTGAGCACCAGGGAGGTCAGAAGAGTACCTGGGAGGTCAGAGGTGTACCTGAGTGTTAGGAGGTGCACCTGGGAGTATCGGAGGTACCTGGGAGTGTCAGAGGTGTGCCTGGGTGTCAGAGGTGTACCTGAGTGTCAGATATGTACCTGGGAGTGTCTGAGGTGTACCTGGGAGTGTCGGAGGTGTTCCTGGGAGTGTCAAGGGTACCTGGGAGGTCAGGGGTGTACCTGGGAGGTCAGAGGTATACCTGGGAGTATCAGAGGTGTAGCTGGGAGTGTCAGAGGTGTAGCTGGGAGTGTCAGAGGTGTAGCTGGGAGTGTCAGGGGTGTAACTGGGAGGTCAGGAGGTGAAACTGGGAGGTCGGAGGTGTAACTGTGAGTGTCTGAGGTGTACCTGGGAGTGTCAGAGGTGTTCCTGCCAGTGTCAGAAGTGTACCTGGCAGTGTCAGAGGTGTACCTGGGAGTGTCTGAGGTGAACCTGGAGTGTCAGAGGAGAATATGGGAGTGTCAGGAGGTGTACCTGGGAGGTCAGAGGTGTACCTGGGAGTATCAGAGGTGTACCTGGAGTGTCAGAGGTAGCTGGGAGTGTCAGAGGTGTAGCTGGGAGTGTCAGGGGTGTAACTGGGAGTGTCGGAGGTGTAACTGGGAGTGTCGGAGGTGTAACTGGGAGTGTCGGAGGTGTAACTGTGAGTGTCTGAGGTGTACCTGGGAGTGTCAGAGGTGTACCTGGGAGTGTCAGAGGTGTACCTGGGAGTGCCAGAGGTGTACCTGGGAGTGTCAGCGGTGTACCTGGGAGTGTCAGCGGTACCTGGGAGTGTCAGGGGTATACCTGGGGAGTATTAGAAGATACCTGGGGAGTGTCAGTGGTGTACCTGGAGTGTCAGTGGTGTAACTGGGAGTGCTGCAGGTACCTGGGAGGCAGAGGTACCTGGGAGGTCAGAGGTGTACCTGGGAGTGTCGGAGATGTACCTGGGAGGTCTGAGGTGTGACCTGGGAGGTCAGAGGTGTACCTGCCAGTGTCAGAGGTGTACCTGGCAGTGTCAGAGGTGTACCTGGGAGTGTCTGGAGGTGTACCTGGGAGTGTTAGAGGTGTACCTGGGAGTGTCAGAGGTGTACCTGGGAGTGGTAATGGGAGGTTGGGCACGGGACGTGCTGGGGGTGTACTGGGAGAAATGGGAGGTGTACCTGGGAGGCCGTGAGGTGTAACTGTGAGTGTTTGAGGTGTACCTGGGAGTGTTAGAGGTGTACCTGCCAGCAAGCCAGAGGCACTGCAGTGTCAGAGGTGTACCTGGGAGTGTTCTGAGGTGTACCCTGGGGAGGCAGAGGCACCTGGGAGTGTCAGGAGGTGTACCTGGGAGTGTCTGTGGGGTACCTGTGGAGTGCTCAGAGGAGTACCTGGGAGTGCTGTACCTTGGAGACCGGAGGCCTGGGAGCACGGAGGTGTGGCCTGGGAGGCCAGAGGTGTACCTGGGAGTATCAGGGAGGTGGGCCTGGGAGCCAGAGGTGGCTGGGAAATGTCAGAGGTGGCGGGAGTGTCAGGTGTACCTGGGAGGCCGGAGGTAACTGGGAGGCCGGAGGTGTAACTGTGAGTGCCTGAGGTGTACTCTGGGAGGTTTAGAGGTGTACCTGGGAGCAGTTAGATGCTGTACCTGGGAGTGCTGGGAGGTGTACCTGGGAGTGTTGGGTGGTGTACCTGGGAGTGCCAGAGGTACCTGGGAGCAAGGTCAGAGGTGTACCTGAGAAAAGCCAGAGGTACCTTGAGGCAGAGGTGCACTGGGAGTATCGGAGGTGCACCTGGAGTGTCAGGAGGTGCACTACATCAAGAGTGTGCACAGTGTCAGAGGTGTACCTGGGAGTGTCTGAGGTGCACCTTGGAGTGTCGGGAGGTGTTCCTGGGAGTGTCAGGGTTTACCTGGGGAGCACAAGGTACCTGGGAGGCTGGGAGGTGTACCTGGGAGGCCAGAGTGTAGCTGGGAGGCCAGAGGTGTAGCTGGGAGTCAGAGAGGAAGCTGGAGGCCAGGGGAGAACTGGGAGGCCAGAGGCAGAAAACTGGGAGCAAGCCGGAGGTGTAACTGTGAGTGTCTGAGGTGTACCTGGGAGTGTCAGAGGTGCCCAGTGTTACAGGTGTACCTGGCAGTGCTTGAAAATGGGAGGCCTGAGGTGGTACCTGGGAGTGTTCGAGGTGTACCTGGGAGGCCAAAGGTACCTGGGAGTGTCTGAGGTGGAACTGTGAGTGCTGGGAGGAGCACCCGGGAGTGTCAGGAGGTGCACCTGGGAGAATCGGGAGAAGTACCTGGGAGTATCGGAGGTGCACCTGGGAGTGCTTGGGAGGTGTACCTGGGAGGTCAGAGGTGTGGGAGGCCAGAGGTGAAGCTGGGAGTGTCAGAGGTGTGAAGCTGGGAGTGTTGGGGTTTAACTGGGAGTGTGAGGCCGGAGGTGTACCTGTGAGTGTCTGGTGTACCTGGGAGTGTCAGAGGTGGCCTGGGAGGCCAGAGGCACGGGAAAGCAGAGGTGTGGCCTGGGAGTGCTGGGGAAATGGGAGCACAGAGGAGTACTGGGAGGTTAGAAAGATGTACCTGGGAGGCCAGAGGTAATGAGGAGGTTGGGGAGGTACTGGGAGTGTTAGAGGCACCTGGGAGTATCGGGAGGTAACTGGGAGTGCTGGGAGTTGTACCTGGCAGTGCCAGAGGTGTACCTGGGAGTGTCTGAGGCACCTGAGAGTGTCGGAGGTGTTCCTGAGAGTGTCAGGGGTGCACCTGGAGTGTCAGGGTGTACCTGGGAGGTCAGGGGCGTACCTGGGTGTCAAAGGTAACTGGGAGCAAGTCTGAGGTGTACATGTGGGAGGTTCGAGGTGCACCTGGGAGGCTGGGGAGGTACCTGGGAGGCCAGGGGTGTACCAGGAGGCTGGGGTGGAGTATCTCTGAGTGTGAGAGGTGTACCTGGGAGCAAGCCGAAGGTGTGGCGGGAGTGTCAGAGGTGTACCTGGCAGCAAGCCAACGGTATCTGGCTGAGGCACGAGTGCCAGACGATACCTGGGAGTAATGAAAATGTGAGTGCCTGAGGTACTCTGGGAGGCCAGAGGAGACCTGGGAGTGCCCAGAGGTGGGGAGTGTCTGGGGTGTCCCTGGGAGCAAGTCAGAGGTGGGAGCACAGAGGTGAACCTGGGAGGTCAGGGGTGAACCTGGGAGTGTCGGAGGTGTGCCTGGGAGTGCTGGAAGGTGTACCTGGGAGTGCCTGAGGTGTACCTGGGAGCAATGGAGGTGTACCTGGGAGTGTGAGGGGTGTACCTGGGAGTGTCAAGGGTACCTGGGAGTTGGGAGGTGTACCTGGGAGGCCTGAGGTGTACCTCGGAGTGTCGGGAGGTGTACCCAGTAGTGCTGGTGTGGGCCTGGAGTGTCAGAGGTGTACTGGGAGTGTCAGAGAGTACCTGTGAGCGTCAGAGGAGTACCTGGGAGGTTGAAGTGTACCTGGTAGTGCTGTGTCAGTGGTGTACCTGGGAGCGTCAGGAAGTGTACCTGGGAGAACTGGAGAGTACCTGGGAGTATCGGAGGTGTACCTGGAATGTCAGAGGTGTACTGGAGTATCAGAGGTGGAAGTGGCAGAGGTGGAAGGAGGCCAGAGGTGTAGCTGGGAGTGTCAGGGGTAACTGGGAGTGTCAGAGTTGAACCTGGGAGCAGGAGTGCACTGGGAGACGGAGGTGTAATTGGGAGGTTGTAGGTGTACTCTGCCGAGTGTCAGAGGTGTACCTGGGAGAATCGGAGGAGTACCTGGGAGCATCGGAGGTACCTGGGAGTGTCAGAGGTGTACCTGGGAGTTCAGAGGAGCACCTGGGAGCGTCAGAGGAGTACCTGGGAGTGTCAAAGGTACCTGGTAGTGCTGAGTGGTGTACCTGGAGTGTTAGGGAGGCACCTGGGAGTGTCAGATGGTACCTGGGAGGCCAGAGGTACCTGGGAGTGTCTGGAGGCACGTGGGAGTGTCTGAGGTGTACCTGGGAGTGTCAGAAGAGTACCTGGGAGTGTCAGGGAGGTATCTGGGAGTGTCTGGGGTGTCCCTGGGAGTGTCAGAGGTACCTGGGAGGCCAGAGGTGAACCTGGGAGGTCAGGGGTGTACCTGGGAGGCCGGAGGTGGATTGGGAGTGTTGAAGGTACCTGGGAGTGTCTGAGGTGTACCTGGGAGCTGGAGGTACCTGGGAGGTGAGGGCTGTACCTGGGAGTGTCAGGTACCTGGGAGTGTCGGAGGTGCCTGGGAGGTTCCGGAGGTACTGGAGTGTCGGAGGTACCTGGTAGTGCTGGTACCTGGAGTGTCAGAGGTGTACCTGGGAGCATGGAGGGTGTACCTGGGAGCATCGGGAGGTGTACCTGGGAGTGTCTAATGTGTACATGGGAGTGTCAGAGGTGTACCTGGGAGTCAGAGGTGTACCTGGGAGTGTCAGAGGTGTACCTGGGAGTCAGGGATACCTGGGAGTATCAGAAGACACCTGGGGAGGTCAGTGGTAACTGGGAGGTCTTTGGTGTACCAGGAGCACGAGGTATCTGGGAATGTCAGAGGTGTACCTGGGAGTGTCAGGGAGGCACCTGGGAGCATCGGAGGTGTACCTGGGAGTGTCAGAGGTGTACCTGGGAGAACAGATGTATCTGCCAGTGTCAGAGGGTACTCGGGTGCTGGGCGGTGTACCTGGAAGTGTCTGAGGTGTACCTGGGAGTGTCAGAGGTGTACCTGGAGAGTGTCAGAGAGAATACCTGGGAGTGTCAGAGGTGTACCTGAGAGAATCTGGAGGAGCACCGGGAGTATCGGAGGCACCTGATAGTGTCAGAGGTGCCTGGGAGTATCAGGAGGTAGCTGGGAGTGTCAGAGGTAGCTGGGAGGTCAGAGGTAGCTGGGAGTGCCAGAGGTGTAGCTGGGAGTGCCAGGTGTAACTGGGAGCCAGAGGTGTACCTGGGAGTCAGGGGTGTACTGGGAGTGTCAGGGTGTACCTGGACGGTCAGGTGTAACTGGGAGCTGGGAGGTGTAACTGGGAGGTCGGAGGTGTAACTGTGAGTGTCTGAGGTGTACCTGGGAGTGTCAGGAGGTATACCTGCTGGGGTCAGAGGTGTACCTGGCAGGTCAGAGGTGTACCAGGAGGTCTGAGGTGTACCTGGGAGGCTAGAGGTGTACCTGGGAGGCCAGAGGTGCACCTGGGAGTGTCTTTGGTGACCTGTGAGTGTCAGAGGAGTACCTGGGAGGTCAGGAGGTACCTTGGAGAATCGAGGAGGACCTGGGAGTCGGAGGTGTACCTGGGAGTGTCAGAGGTGTACCTGGGAGTATCAGAGGGGTACCTGGGAGGTTGGGAGGTGTAGCTGGGAATGTCAGAGGTGTAGCTGGGAGTGTCAGGGTGTAACTGGGAGCCGGAGGTAACTGGGAAGCCGGGAGGTGTAACCAGAGTGTCTGGGAGCATGGGAGAGGGTACCTGGGAGTGTTAGATGTGTACCTGGGAGTGCCAGAGGTGTACCTGGGAGTCAGTGGTGTGTACCTGGGAGCAGAGGTGACCTGGGAGTGTCAGAGGTACCCTGGTAGTGTCAGAGGTGTACCTGGGAGGGCAGAGGCACCTGGGAATATCGGAGGTGTACCTGGGAGTGCAGAGGTGTACCTGGCATTGTCAGAGGTAGTACTGGCAGGGTCAGAGGTGTACCTGGGAGTGTCTGAGGTGCCTGGGCAAGTCGGAGTTGAGCCCTGGGAGGTCAGGGTGTACCTGGGAGTGTCAGGTGTACCTGGGAGGCCAGAGGTGGCCTGGGAGCATCAGGAGGTGAAGCTGGGAGTGTCAGAGGTACCAGGAAGCCAGGAGGGGTGTACCTGGGAGTGCCAGAGGTGTACCTGGGAGTGTCAAGCAGGACCTGGGAGTGCTGGGCGGTGTACCTGGGAGGTTGGGGTATACCTGGGAATATTAGAAGACATCTGGGAGGCTGGGTGGTGGCACCTGAGGTTCTAGGTACCTGGGAGTGTCAGAGGTGTACCTGGGAATGTCAGAGGGTGTACCTGGGAGTGTCAGAGGTACCTGGGAGAGTCGGGAGGTACCTGGGAAGTCAGAGGTGTACCTGGGAGCAACAGGTATTCACAGTGTCAGAGGTACTTGCAGTGTCAGAGAGGTGTACCTGGAAGTGTCTGAGGTACCTGGGAGTGTCAGAGGTGTGCCTGGGAGTACAGAGGAATACCTGGGAGCAAGCCAGAGGTGTACCTGGGAGAATTTGAGGAGTACCTGGGAGTATCGGGAGGTGCACCTGGGAGCACAGTGTACCTGGGAGCATCAGGAGGTGTAGCTGGGAGTGCAGAGGTACTGGGGAGTGTCAGAGTGTAGCTGGGAGCCAGAGGTGTAGCTGGGAGTCAGGTGTAACTGGGAGTCAGAGGTATATGGGAGCACAGGGGTGTAACTGGGAGGGAGGCCTGGGAGTGTCAGGGTACCTGGGAGGTCAGGTGTACCTGGACGTGTCAGGTGTAACTGGGAGCAGGAGGTGTAACTGGGAGGCCGGAGGTAACTGGGAGTGTTTGAGGGGTACCTGGGAGCAACAGAGGTGTACTCACAGTGTCAGAGTACCTGGCAGTGTCAGAAGTGTACCTGGGAGTGTCTGAGGTGTACCTGGGGAGTGTTAGAGGTGTACCTGGGAGTGTCAGAGGTACCTGGGAGAGTCTGTGGTGTACCAGAGTGTCAGAGGAGTACCTGGGAGGTCAGAGGTCCTTGGAGAATGGGAGGAGTACCTGGGAGGTCGGGAGGTGGACCTGGGAGTGTCAGAGGTACCTGGGAGTATCAGAGGCCTGGGAAGCTGGGAGGTGGAAGTGAATGTCAGAGGTAGCTGGGAGGCCAGGGGTGTAACTGGGAGTGCCTGAGGTAATTGGGAGGTCGGGAGGTGTAATCTGAGTGCTCGAGTGTACCTGGGAGTTTAGAGGTGTACCTGGGAGTGTTAGATGTGCACTCTGGGAGTGCCAGAGGTGCCTGGGAGCAGTCAGTGGTGTACCTGGGAGGCTGGACGGCACCTGGGAGTGTCAGAGGTGCACCTGGAGTGTCAGAGGTGTACCTGAGTGTTAGAGGTGCACCTGGGAGACGGGAGGTGTACCTGGGAGGTCAGAGGTACCTGGCATTGTCAGAGGTGTACCTGGCAGTGCCAGAGGTGCACCTGGGAGTGTCTGAGGTGTACCTGGGAGGTCGGAGGTAGCCCTGGGAGTGTCAGGGTGTACTCAGAGTGTCAGGGGTGCACCTGGGAGTGTCGAGGTACCTGGGAGCATCAGAGGTAGCTGGGAGCAGCAGGAGGTGTAGCTGGGAGGTCAGAGGTAGCTGGGAGTGTCAGGAGTAACTGGGAGGTCAGAGGTAACTGGGAGTGTCGGAGGTGTAACTGTGAGTGTCTGAGGTGTACCTGGAGCAAGTCAGAGGTGCCTTCCAGTGTCATAGGTGCATGGCAGTGTCAGAGGTACCTGGGAGTGTCCTGGAGGTACCTGGAGTAGTCTGAGGTGTACCTGGGAGCAACAAGGCCTGGTAGTGTCTGAGGTGAACCTGTGAGTGTCAGGAGGAGTACCTGGGAGTGCAGAGGTGTACCTGGGAGAATCGGAGAAGTACTTGGGAGTATCGGGAGGTGCACCTGGGAGTGTCAGAGGTGTACCTGGGAGTATCAGAGGTGTACCTGGGAGGTCAGAGTAGCTGGGAGTAGCTGAGAGGTAGCTGGGAGGTCAGGGGTTTAACTAGTGTCGTGGAGGTGTAACTGGGAGTGTCGGAGGTGTAACTGTGAGTGTCTGAGGTGTACCTGGGAGTGTCAGAGGGGTGTACCTGGGAGGCTGGGTACCTGGGAGTGTCAGGAGAGTACCTGGGAGCTGAGGTGTACCTGGAGTCAGAGGTGTATTGCGAGTGCTGTAGAGGTACCAGCAGGTGCACCTGGGAGTACGGGAGGTACCTGGGAGTGCAGAGTTGTAACTGGCAGCGCAGAGGCCTGGAGTGTCTGGAGGTGTACCTGAGAGTGTGGGAGGTGTTCTGGAGAGTGTCAGGGTGAACCTGGGAGGTCAGGTGTACCTGGGAGTGTCAGGGTGGTACCTGGGGTCAGAGGTGTAACTGGAGTGTCTGAGTGTGCAGGGGAGTGTCTGAGGTACCTGGGAGGCCAGAGGTACCTGGGAGGTCAGGTGTACCAGGGAGTGTCAGTGAGTATCTCTGAGTGTGAGAGGTGTACCTGGGAGTGTCGAAGGTGTACATGGGAGTGTCAGGAGGTGTACCTGGCAGTGTCAACGGTGTATCTGGGAGTGTCAGAGGTACTGGGAGTGTCAGAGGCATACCTGGGAGTAGCCTGGGAGGTACCTGGGAGTGTCTGAGGTGTACCTGGGAGGCTGGGAGGAGGACCTGGGAGAGCTGAGGCCTGGGAGGGTCTGGGGTGTCCCTGGGAGTGTCAGAGGTAACGGGAGGCTGGGAGGTGAACTGGGAGGCCAACGGAGTACCTGGGAGGTGGAGGTGTGCCCGGGGAGTGTGAAGGTGCACCTGGGAGTGTCTGAGGTGTACCTGGGAGTGTGGGAGGTGCACCTGGGAGTGTGAGGGGTGTACCTGGGAGCAAGCCGGAGGTACCTGGGAGTGTCAGAGGTACCTGGGAGTGTCTGAGGTACCTGGGAGTGCTGAGTGTACCTGGTAGTGTCATTGGTGGCTGGGAGGGTACCTGGGAGGTCGGAGGTACCTGGTAGTGTCATGGGACGGGAGGCGAGGTACCTGGGAGGTCAGAGGAGCACCTGGGAGCGTCAGAGGAGTACCTGGGAGTGTCAGAAGTGTACCTGGTATTGTCAGTGGTGTACCTGGGAGTGCAGAGGTGTACCTGGGAGAATCGGAGGAGTACCTGGGAGCACGGGAGGTGTACCTGGGAGTGCCAGAGTACCTGGGAGCATCAGAGGTGGCTGGGAGGTTAGAGGTGTAGCTGGGAGTGTCAGGTGTAGCTGGGAGGCCAGGGGTGTAGCTGGGAGGCCAGAGCGAACGGGAGGCAGGCACCTGGGAGTACGGGAGGTGTAACTGGGAGGTCGGGAGGCCACAGAGCGAGTGTACTGGGAGAATGAGAGTACCTGGGAGCACGGGAGGTGGATGTCAGACACCTGAGGTCAGAGGCCTGGGAGCGCCAGTGAGTACCTGGGAGCGTCAGAGAGGAGTACCTGGGAGTGTCAGAGGTGTACCTGGTGAAAACAAGTGGTGTACCTGGAGTAAGCAGAGGCACCTGGGAGTACAGAGGTGTACCTAGTGCTGGGAGGCACCTGGGAGTGTCTGGAGGTACGTGGGAGCGTCTGAGGTACCTGGGAAGCTGGAAGAGTACCTGGGAGGCCAGAGGTATCTGGGAGTGTCTGGGGTGTCCCTTGAGTGTCAGAGGCACCTGGGAGGTCAGAGAACCTGGAGCCAGTACTTGGGAGCATGGGAGGTGTGTGGGCAAGTTGAAGGTGTACCTGGGAGTGTCTGAGGTGTACCTGGGAGTGTCGGAGGTGCACTGGGAGTGTGAGGGTGTACCTGGGACAGCAGTTGTACCTGGGAGTGTCAGAGGTGTACCTGGGAGTGTCTGAGGTGCCTCGAGTGTCGGAGGTGTACCTGGTGTAAAGGCTGGTACCTGGGAGTGTCAGAGGTGCACCTGGGAGTGTCAGAGGTACCTGGGAGCATCGGAGGTGTACCTGGGAGCAGTTAGGAGGTACCTGGGTGTGTCATAGGTATCTGGGAGTGTCAGGTGTAACTGGGAGCGCGAGGTAACTGGGAGTGTCGGAGGTGTAACTGGGAGTGTCGGAGGTGTACCTTGGAGTGTCATGGTGTACCTGGAGCATGGAGGTGTACCTGGGAGGTCAGGGGTCATACCTGGGAGTATCAGAAGCATACCTGGGAGTGTCAGTGGTGTACCTGGGAGTGTCTTTGTGCACCAGGAGTGTGTCAGAGGTGTACCTGGGAATGTCAGAGGTACCTGGGAGTGCCTGGGAGGTGGTACCTGGGAGACGGAGGTGTACCTGGGAGTGTCAGAGGTGTACCTGGGAGTTTCATAGGTGTATTCGCCATGTCAGAGGTGCCTGGCAGTGTCAGAGGTACTGGAAGGCCTGAGGTGTACCTGGGAGTGTCAGAGGTACCTGGGAGTGTCGGGAGGAATACCTGGGAGGTTAGGGAGGTATCTGGGAGAATTGAGGATTACCTGGGAGCACGGGAGGTGTACCTGAGAGGTCAGAGGTGTACCTGGGAGCATCAGAGGTGTAGCTGGGAGTGTCAGAGGCAGCTGGGAGTGTCAGAGGTGTAGCTGGGAGGTCGGAGGTGCAGCTGGGAGGTCAGGGTGTAACTGGGAGTGCTGAGGTGTACCTGGGAGTGCAGGGGTGTACTGGAGTGTCAGGGCCTGACGTGTCAGGTGTAACTGGGAGCATGGAGGTGTACTGGAGTAGCCGGAGGTGTAACTGTGAGTGTCTGAGCTGTACCTGGGAGCAACAGAGGTACCTGCCAGTGTCAGAGGTGTACCTGGCAGTGTCAGAGGTACCCAGGAGTGTCTGAGGTGTACCTGGGAGGCAGAGGTGTACCTGGAGTGTCAGAGGTGTACCTGGGAGTGCTCTGTGGTGTACCTGTGAGTGCAGAGGAGAGCCTGGGAGTGCCGGAGGTGCCTTGGGAGAATCGGAGGAGTACCTGGGAGTATCGGAGGTACCTGGGAGGTCAGAGGTGTACCTGGGAGTATCAGAGGTGTACCTGGGAGGTCAGAGGTGTGTAGCTGGGAATGTCAGAGGTGTAGCTGGGAGTGTCAGGGTGTAACTGGAGTCGGAGGTGTAACTGGGAGTGTCGGAGGTGTAACTGTGGAGTGTCTGAGGTGTGTACCTGGGAGTTTTTTAGAGGTGCACCTGGGAGTGTTAGATGGCACCTGGGAGTGCCAGAGGTACCTGGGAGTGTCTGTGGTTTACCTGGGAGGCCAGGAGGCAGGTGGAGGCCGAGGTGCACTCCTGGTAGTGTCAGAGGTGTACCTGGGAGCAAGAGAGGTGCACCTGGGAATGGAGGTGTACCTGGGAGTGTCAGAGGTGTACCTGGCAGTGCCAGAGGTGTACCTGGCAGGCTGGGAGGTGTACCTGGGAGTGTCTGAGGTGTACCTGGGAGTGTCGGAGGTGTTCCCGGGAGGGTCAGGGTGTACCTGGGAGTGTCAGGGGTACCTGGGAGTGTCAGAGGCACCTGGAGCATCAGAGGTAGCTGGGAGTGTCAGGAGGTGAAGCTGGGGAGGCCAGAGGTAGCTGGGAGGCCAGGGGAGTACCTGGGAGGCCGAGAACTGGGAGTGTCGGAGGTAACTGGTGAGTGTCTGAGGTGTACCTGGGAGGTCAGAGGTGTTCCTGCCAGTGTCGGGCAGGTGTACCTGGCAGTGTCAGAGGTGTACCTGGGAGTGTCTTGAGGTACCTGGGAGGTTCGAGGCACCTGGGAGGTCGGGGAAGGTGTACCTGGGAGGCCCTGGAGGTGAACCTGTGGAGTGCTGGGAGGAGTACTCCTGGGAGGCTGGGAGGTGTACCTGGGAGAATCGAGAAGCACCTGGGAGTATCGGAGGCACCTGGGAGGTCAGGAGGTGTACCTGGGAGCATCAGAGGTGTACCTGGGAGGCCGAGGTGTAGCTGGGAGTGTCAGGAGGTGTAGCTGGGAGGTCAGGGGTTTAACTGGGAGGTCGGAGGTGTAACTGGAGTGTCGAGGTGTAATCAGGAGGTCTGAGGTGTACCTGGGAGGCCAGAGGTGCACCTGGGAGGTCAGGAGGTGTACCTGGGAGTGCCAGAGGTACCTGGGAGGCTGGGGGTGGTGTGGCCTGGGAGTGCCAGAGGAGCACTGGAGGCTTGGGAGGTGTACCTGGAGGTCAGAGGTGCACTTGCGAGTGCTCGAGGTGTACCTGGGAGTGTTAGAGGTGCACCTGGGAGCATTTGAGGTGTACCTGGGAGCAAGCCAGAGGTACCTGGCAGTGTCAGAGGTACCTGGGAGTGTCTGAGGTGGTACCTGGAGCAATGGAGGTTCCTGGAGATAGTCAGGGGGTGTACCTGGGAGTGTCAGGGGTGCACCTGGGGAGTGTCAGGGGTGTACCTGGGTGTCAGAGGTGTAACTGGGAGTGTCTGAGGTGTGCATGGGAGTGTCTGAGGTGTACTTGGGAGGCTGGGGAGGTGTACCTGGGAGTGTCAGGGGGGTACCCAGGGAGGTCAGTGGAGTATCTCTGAGGCAGAGAGGTGTACCTGGGAGTGTCGAAGGTACATGGAGTGTCAGAGGCACTCTGCAGAAAGTGTCACCTGTGTACCTGGGAGTGTCAGAGGTACCTGGGAGTGTCAGAGGTATACCCGAGTGCCTGGAGTGTACCTGGGAGGTTCGAGGTGCACCTGGAGCAGAGAGTACCTGGGAGGTCAGGAGGTGTATCTGGGAGTGTCTGGGTGTCTCCTGGGAGGCCAGGAGGTACCTGGGAGTGTCAGAGGTGAACCTGGAAGAGTGTCAGGGGTACCTGGGAGTGTCGGAGGTGCCTGGGAGTGTTGAAGGTGCACTGGGAGGTCTGAGGTACCTTGGAGCAATGGAGTGTACCTGGGAGTGTAAGGGTGGCACCTGGGAGTGTCAAGGGTGTACCTGGGAGGCCAGAGGTTTACCTGGGAGTGTTCGAGGTGCACCTCGGAGTGTCGGAGGTGTACCTGGTAGTGCTTGCCAGGTACCTGGGAGCAAGTCAGAGCTGTACCTGGGAGAGTCAGAGAGCACCTGGGAGCGTCAGAGGAGTACCTTGGAGTGTCAGAGGTGTACCTGGGAGTATCAGAGGTGTGGGGAGTGTCAGAGGTGTAGCTGGGAGTGTCAGAGGTAGCTGGGAGGTCAGGGGTGTAACTGGGAGGTCAGAGTTGAACCTGGGAGTGTTAGAGGTGCACCTGGTAGTGTCAGGTGGTACCTGGAGTGTTAGAGGTGCACCTGGGAGTGTCAGAGGTGTACCTGGGAGTATCAGAGGCATACCTGGGAGTGTCTGGAGGCATGGGAGTGTCTGAGGTGTACCTGGGAGTGTCAGAGGAGTACCTGGGAGGTGTCAGAGGTGTATCTGGGAGTGTTTGGGGTGTCCCTGGAGGTCAGGGAGGTACTGGGAGGTCAGAGGTGAACCTGGGAGGTCAGGGGGGCACTGGGAGTGCTGGAGGTGTGCTTGGGAGTGTGAGGTGTACCTGGGAGTGTCAGGGGTGTACCTGGGAGGTCAGAGGTACCTGGTAGGCCATGGTGTACCTGGGAGGCTGAGGTGTACCTGGCAGGGGAGAAGACGGGAGCGGCAGAGAGTGCCTGGGAGGTCAGAAGTGTACCTGGTAGTGCTGGGTGGTACCTGGGAGTGTCAGAGGTGTACCTGGGAGAATCGGAGGAGTACCTGGGAGGAGGTGTACCTGGGAGTGTCAGAGGTGTACCTGGGAGTATCAGAGGTGTAGCTGGAGTGTCAGAAGTGTAGCTGGGAGTGTCAGGAGGTGTAGCTGGGAGTGTCAGGTGTAACTGGGAGTGCTGGGAGGTGTACCTGGGAGTGTTAGAGGTGCACCTGGGAGCACGGGAGGTGTAACTGAGTGAATGAGGTGTACCTGCCAGTGTCAGAGGTGTACCTGGCAGTGTCAGAAGTGGTACCTGGGAGTGTCTGAGGTGTACCTGGGAGGTCAGAGGTGTACCTGGGAGTGTCAGAGGAGTACCTGGGAGGTCAGAGGTGATCTGGGAGTGTTTGGGGTGTCCCTTGGAGTGTCAGAGGTGTACCTGGGAGTGTTGAGAAAGTGTACCTGGGAGTGTCTGAGGTGT
The DNA here is from genome assembly GCF_018991925.1 of Homarus americanus. NCBI lineage: Eukaryota > Metazoa > Arthropoda > Malacostraca > Decapoda > Nephropidae > Homarus > Homarus americanus. The sequence goes on from NW_024727296.1 coordinate 81,617, forward strand.
ACCTGGAGTGTCGGAGGTGTACCTGGGAGTGTGAGGGTGTACCTGGGAGTGTCAGGGGTGTACCTGGGAGTGTCAGAGGTGTACCTGGTAGTGTCATTGGTGTACCTGGGAGGTCAGAGGTGTACCTGGGAGTGTCAGAGGAGTACCTGGGAGCGGCAGAGGAGTACCTGGGAGTGTCAGAAGTGTACCAGTGCTGGGTGGTGTACCTGGGAGTGTCAGAGGTGTACCTGGGAGAACTGGAGGAGTACCTGGGAGTATCGGAGGTGTACCTGGGAGTGTCAGAGGCACCTGGGAGTATCAGAGGTGTAGCTGGGAGGTCAGAGGTGTAGCTGGGAATGTCAGGAGGTGTAGCTGGGAGTGTCAGGGTAACTGGGAGTGTCAGAGGTGTACCTGGGAGTGTTAGAGGTGCACCTGGGAGTATCGGAGGTGTAACTGGGAGTAACAGAGGTGCACCTGCCAGTGTCAGAGGTGTACCTGGCAGTGTCAGAAGTGTACCTGGAGTGTCTGGAGGTGTACCTGGGAGGCCAGAGGTGCACCTGGGAGTGTCAGAGGTGTACCTGGGAGTGGCTGAGGTGTACCTGGAGTGTCAGAAGAGTACCTGGGAGTGCAGAGGTGTACCTGGGAGAATCGGGAGGAGTACCTGGGAGTATCGGAGGTGTACCTGGGAGTGTCTGAGGTGTACCTGAGAGTGTATGAGGTGTACCTGGGAGTGTCAGGTGTGTACCAGGAGTTAGAAGAGTACCTGGGAGGTCAGGAGGTGTACCTGGGAGGTCAGAGGTTTACCTAGTCAGAGGTGTACCTGGGAGTGTTGGAGGTGTACCTGGGAGTGTATGAGGTGTACTTGGGAGTGTCAGGTGTGTGCCAGGGAGCAAGAAGAGTACCTGGGAGGTCAGGAGTTGCACCTGGGAGGCCAGGGGTGTACCTGGAGTAGCAGTGATGTACCTGGAGTGTCTGAGGTGTACCTGGAGGCCTGAGGTACCTGGGAGTGTCAGAGGTGTACCTGGGAATGTCAGGGGTGTACCTGGGAGTGCTGGGCTGTTGTACCTGGGAGGTTGGGAGGTACCTGAGTGCTGGGGAGGTGTACCTGGGAGTATCGGAGGTGTACCTGGGAGCAGAGGTGTACCTGGGAGGTCAGGGAGGTGTACCTGCTATTGTCAGAGGTGTACCTGGCAGTGTCAGAGATGTACCTGAAAGTGTCTGAAGTGTACCTGGAGCAGAGGTACCTGGGAGTGTCTGGAGGTAACGAGTGTTCGAGGTGTACCTGGGAGTGCCTGAGGTACCTGGGAGTGTCAGAGAGCACCTGGAGTGTCAGGAGGTGCATGGGAGTGTCTGAGGTGTACCTAGAGTCAGAGGAGCACCTGGGAGTGTCTGGAGGTACCTGGGAAGTGGCAGAGGTGTACCTGGGAGCATCAGGAGGTGTAGCTGGGAGTGAGGTGTAGCTGGGAGTGTCAGAGGTGTAGCTGGGAGTGTCAGAGAGTGTAGCTGGGAGGTCAGGGGTGTAACTGGGAGGTCAGAGGTACCTGGGAGGTCAGAGGTGTACCTGGGAGTGTCTGAGGTACCTGGGAGTGTCTGGAGGTGTACCTGTGAGTGTCAGAGGAGTACCTGGGAGTGTCTGAGGTGTACCTGGGAGGTCAGAGGTACCCGGAGCATCAGAGGTGTAGCTGGGAGCAAGAGGTGGCTGGGAGGCTCAGAGGTGTAGCTGGAGGTCAGAGGTGTAGCTGGGAGGTCAGGGGTGTAACTGGGAGTGTCAGAGGTGTACCTGGGAGTGTCAGGGGTGTACCTGGGAGTGTCAGGGTGTACCTGGACGTGTCAGGGGTGTAACTGGGAGTGAGGAGGTGTAACTGGGAGTGTCGGAGGTGTAACTGGAGTGTCTGAGGTGTCACCTGGGAGTGTCAGAGGTGCCCCTGGGAGTGTCAGAAGTGGCACTGGCAGTGTCAGAGGTGTACCTGGGAGTGTCTGAGGTGTACCTGGGAGTGTCAGAGGTGTACCTGGGAGTGTCAGAGGTGTACCTGGGAGTGTCTGAGGTGTACCTGCGAGTGTCAGAGGAGTACCTGGGAGGCCAGGAGGTGTACCTTGGAGAATCGGAGGAGTACCTGGGAGTATCGGAGGTACACCTGGGAGTGTCAGGAGGTGTACCTGGGAGTATCAGAGGTGTACCTGGGAGGCCAGGAGGTGTAGCTGGGAATGTCAGAGGTGTAGCTGGGAGTGTCAGGGGGTGTACCGGGAGCAAGCCGGAAGTAACTGGGAGTGTCGGAGGTGTAACTGGGAGTGTCTGGAGGTGTACCTGGGAGGCAGGAGGTGTACCTGGGAGTGTTAGGAGGCACCTGGGAGTGCCAGAGGTGCACCTGGGAGTGTCAGTGGTGTACCTGGGAGGTCAGAGGTGTACCTGGGAGTGTCAGAGGTGTACCTGGGAGTGTCAGGAGGTGCACTGTGAGTGTCTGAGGTACCTGGGAGGTAAGGAGGTGTACCTGGGAGTCAGGTGTGCACATAGGGAGTGTCAGAAGAGTACCTGGGAGTGTCAGAGGTGTGCCTGGGAGGTGCACCTGGGAGTACGAAGTGTACCTGGGAGTGTCAGGAGGTGTACCTGGGAGGCTGAGGAATGGGAGGCCAGAGGTACCTGGGAGAATCTGAGGAGTACCTGGGAGTATCGGGAGGTGTACTGGGAGTGTCAGAGGTGTACCTGGGAGTATCAGGAGGTAGCTGGAGTCAGAGGTGTAGCTGGGAGGTCAGAGGTGTAGCTGGGAGGTCAGAGGTGTAGCTGGGAGTGTCAGGGGTGTAACTGGGAGTGTCAGAGGTGTACCTGGGAGTGCTCAGGGTGTACCTGGGAGTGTCAGGGTGTACCTGGACGTGTCAGGTGTAACTGGGAGTGTCGGAGGTGTAACTGGGAGTGTCGGAGGTGTAACTGTGAGTGTCTGAGGTGTACCTGGAAGTGAAAGAGGTGTACCTGCCAGTGTCAGAGGTGTACCTGGCAGTGTCAGAGGTGTACGTGGGAGTGTCTGAGGTGTACCTGGGAGGCAGAGGTGTACCTGGGAGTGTCAGAGGTGTACCTGGGAGTGTCTGTGGTGTACCTGTGGGAGTGTCAGAGAGTACCTGGGAGTGTCAGGAGGTGTACCTTGGAGAATTGGAGGAGTACCTGGGAGTATCGGAGGTGTACTGGGAGTGTCAGAGGTGTACCTGGGAGTATCAGAGGTGTACCTGGGAGAGTCAGAGGTGTAGCTGGGAATGTCAGAGGTGTAGCTGGGAGTGTCAGGGTGTAACTGGGAGCAGTCGGGAGGTGTAACTGGGAGTGTCGGAGGTGTAACTGGGAGTGTCTGAGGTGTACCTGGGAGTTTTAGGAGGTCCTGGAGTGTTAGATGTGTACCTGGGAGTGCCAGAGGTACCTGGGAGTGTCAGGGTGGTGTACCTGGGAGGTCAGAGGAGTACCTGGGAGGTCAGAGGTGTACCTGGGAGTGTCAGAGGTGTACTTGGGAGTGTCAGAGGTGTACCTGGGAGGCAGAGGTGCACCTGGGAGCACGGGAGGTGTACCTGGGAGTGTCAGGAGTGTACCTGGCAGTGTCAGAGGTGTACCTGGGAGTGTCTGGAGGTGTACCTGGGAGTGTCGGAGGTGTTCCTGAGAGTGTTGGGTGTACCTGGGAGTGTCAGGGGTGTACCTGGGAGTGTCAGGGGTGTACCTGGGAGTGTCAGAGGTGTACCTGGGAGCCTGAGGCACATGGGAGTGTCTGAGGTGTACTGGGAGTGTCAGGAGGTGTACCTGGGAGTGTCAGGTACCAGGAGTGTCAGTGGAGCACCTCTGAGTGTGAGAGGTGTACCTGGGAGTGTCGAAGGTGCACATGGAGTGTCAGAGGTGTACCTGGCAGTGTCAACGGTGTACCTGGGAGTGTCAGAGGTGTACCTGGGAGTGTCAGAGGCATACCTGGGAGTGTCTGGAGGTACCTGGGAGGGTCTGAGGTGTACCTGGAGTGTCAGAGGAGTACCTGGGAGTGTCAGAGGTGTATCTGGGAGTGTCTGGGGTGTACCTGGGAGTGTCAGGAGGTACCTGGGAGTGTCAGGGAGGTGAACCTGGGAGTGTCAGGTGTACCTGGGAGCAGCCGGGAGGTGCCTGGGAGTGTTGAAGGTGTGCCTGGGAGTGTCTGAGGTGTACCTGGGAGTGCTGGAGGTGTACCTGGGAGTGTAAGGGTGTACCTGGGAGGCTGGTGTACCTGGGAGGCTGGGAGGTGTACCTGGGAGTGTCTGAGGTGTACCTGGGAGTGTCGGAGGTGTACCTGGTAGTGTCAGTGGTGTACCTGGGAGTGTCAGAGGTACCTGGGAGAGTCAGAGGAGTACCTGGAGTCAGAGGAGCACCTGAGTGTCAGAGGTGTACCCAGTGTCAGAGGTACCTGGGAGCATCAGAGTGTACCTGGGAGGTCAGGAGGTGTAGCTGGGAGGCCAGAGGTGTACCTGGGAGTGTTGGGGTGTACCTGGGAGTGTCAGAGTGTACCTGGGAGTGTTAGGAGGTGCACCTGGGAGCTGGGTGGTGTACCTGGGAGGCAGAGGTGCACCTGGGAGTGCTGAGACCTGGGAGCATCAGAGGTTACCTGGGAGGTCTGGAGGTAATGTGGGAGTGTCTGAGGTGTACCTGGGAGTGTCAGAGGAGTACCTGGGAGTGTCAGAGGTATCTGGGAGGCTGAGTCTCTGGAGGTCAGAGGTGTACCTGGGAGCGTCAGAGGTGAACCTGGGAGGTCAGGGGTGTACCTGGGAGGTCGGAGGTGTACCTGGGAGTGTGAGGGGTGCACCTGGGAGGCCAGGGGTGTACCTGGGAGGTCAGAGGTACCTGGGAGTGTCAGAGGTACCTGGGGAGGCTCAGAGGTGTACCTGGGAGTGTCAGAGGTGCACCTGGGAGTGTCAGAGGTGTACCTGGGAGGCTCGAAGTGTACCTGGGAGTGTCAGTGGTGTACCTGGGAGTGTCAGAGGTGTACCTGGGAGAATCGGAGGAGTACCTGGGAGACGGAGGTGTACCTGGGAGGTCAGGAGGTGTACCTGGGAGTGTCAGAGGTGTACCTGGGAGTGTCAGAGGTGTACCTGGGAGTGTCAGAGGTACCTGGGAGGTCAGGGTGTAACTGGAGTGTCAGAGGTGTACCTGGGAGTGTTAGAGGTGCACCTGGGAGTATCGGAGGTAACTGGGAGCAGAGGTGTACCAAGAAACAGTACCTGGGAGTGTCAGGTGTACCTGGGAGCCTGAGGTACCTGGGAGTGTCAGAGGTGTACCTGGGAGGTCAGAGGTGTACCTGGGAGTGCTGGGGAGGTGTACCTGGGAGTAGCTTGGGGGTGTCCTTGAGGTCAGAGGTACCTGGGAGTGTTGAAAGTGTACCTGGGAGTGTCAGAGGTGTACCTGGGAGGCCGGAGGTGTACCTGGGAGGTGAGGGGTACCTGGGAGGTTGGGGTGTACCTGGGAGGTCAGAGGTGTACCTGGTAGTGTCATGGTGTACCTGGGAGGTCAGAGGTGTACCTGGGAGTGTCAGAGGAGTACCTGGGAGCGGCAGAGGAGTACCTGGGAGTGTCAGGTGTACCTGGGAGTGTCAGGGGTGGTACCTGGGAGCTCAGAGGTGTACCTGGGAGAATCGGAGTGAGTACCTGGGAGTATCGGGAGGTGTACCTGGGAGTGTCAGAGGTGTACCTGGGAGTGTCAGAGGTGTAGCTGGGAGGCCAGAGGTAGGGAGTGTCAGAGGTGTACCTGGGAGTGTCAGGTGTAACTGGGAGGTCAGAGGTGTCCTGGGAGTAGCAGAGGTGCACCTGGGAGTATCGGGAGGTGTAACTGGGAGTGCTGGGGTGTACCTGGGAGTGTCAGGAGGTGACCTGGTGTCAGACACCCGGAGTGTCCTGAGGTGTACCTGGAGTGTCAGAGGTGTACCTGGGAGTGTCAGGAGGTGTACCTGGGAGTGTCTGAGGTACCTGAGGAGAAGAGTACCTGGGAGTCAGAGGTGTACCTGGGAGTGTCGGGAGGTGTACCTGGGAGATCGGAGGTACCTGGGAGCGTTCGAGGTACCTGAGAGTGTATGAGGTGTACCTGGGAGCGTCAGGTGTGTACCTGGGAGCACAGAAGAGCACCTGGGAGTGTCAGAGGTGTACCTGGGAGTGTCAGAGGTTTACCTGGGAGTGTCAGGAGGTGTACCTGAGTGTCTGAGGTGTACCTGGGAGTGAGTGAGGTGTACTTGGGAGTGTCAGGTGTGCCAGGGAGTGTCAGAAGTGTACCTGGGAGTGTCAGAGGTGCACCTGGATGCTCAGAGGTGTACCTGGGAGTGTTAGGGGTGATGTACCTGGGAGTGTTCGAGGTGTACCTGGGAGTGTCTGAGGTGTACCTGGGAGGTCAGAGGTGTACCTGGGAATGTCAGGGGTGTACCTGGGAGGTCAGTGTTGGTACCTGGGAGGTCAGAGGTACCTGGGAGGTCAGAGGTGTACCTGGGAGTGTCGGAGGTACCTGGGAGTGTCAGAGGTGTACCTGGAGTGTCAGAGGTGTACCTGGCATTGTCAAGGTGTACCTGGCAGTGTCAGAGATGTACCTGGAAGTGTCTGGTACCTGGGAGTGTCAGAGGTGTACCTGGGAGGTTCTGAGGTGTACCTGGGAGTGCCTGGAGGTGTACCTGGGAGTGTCTGGAGGTGTACCTGTGAGGTCAGAGGAGTACCTGGGAGTGTCAGAGGTGTACCTGGGAGTGTCTGAGGTGTACTGGGAGTGTCAGAGGTGTACTCTGGAGTGTCTGAGGTGTACCTGGGAATGTCAGGAGGTGTACCTGGGAGCTGTCAGAGGTGTAGCTGGGAGTGTCAGAGGTGTACCTGGGAGTGTCAGGAGGTAGCTGGGAGTGTCAGAGGTGTACCTGGGAGTGTCAGGGGTGTAACTGGGAGGTCAGAGGTGTACCTGGGAGGTCAGAGGTGTACCTGGGAGTGTCTGAGGTGTACCTGGGAGTGTCTGAGGTACCTGGGAGTGTCAGAGGAGTACCTGGGAGTGTCTGAGGTACCTGGGAGTGTCAGAGGTGTACCTGGGAGTGTCAGAGGTGTACCTGGGAGTGTTAGAGGTGTAAGTGGGAGGTTGAGGTGTAGCTGGGAGGTCAGAGGTGTACCTGGGAGTGTCAGGGGTGTAACTGGGAGTGCTGGGAGGTGTACCTGGGAGGTCAGGGGTGTACCTGGGAGTGTCAGGGGTGTACCTGGACGTGTCAGGGTGTACCTGGGAGTGTAGGAGGTGTACCTGGGAGTGTCGGAGGTGGCTGGGAGTGTCTGAGGTGTACCTGGGAGTGTCAGAGGCACCTGGCAGTGTCAGAGGTGTACCTGGGAGTGTCAGAGTGAACTGGGAGTGTCTGAGGTGTACCTGGGAGTCAGAGTGCACCGAGTGTCAGTGTGTACCTGGGAGTGTCTGAGGTGTACCTGGGAGTGTCAGAGGTGTACCTGGGAGGTCAGAGGTACTTGGAGAATCGGAGGAGTACCTGGGAGTATCGGAGGTGTACCTGAGCACAGAGGTGTACCTGGGAGCATCAGAGAGGTGTACCTGGAGGTCAGAGGTAGCAGGGAATGTCAGAGGTGAAGTGGGAGGTCAGGGGTGTAACTGGGAGTGTCGGAGTGTAACTGGGAGTGTCGGAGGTGTAACTGGGGAGTGTCTGAGGTATACCTGGGAGCAGCAGAGGTACCTGGGAGTGTTAGAGGTGTACCTGGGAGCAGAGGTGTACCTGGGAGTAGTCGTGGTGTACCTGGGAGTGTCAGAGGTACTGGGAGGTCAGGAGGTACCTGGGAGTGTCAGGAGGTGTACCTGGGAGTGTCAGAGGTGTACCTGGGAGTGTTCGAGGTGTACCTGGGAGTGCATGAGGTGTACCTGGGAGTGTCAGGTGTGTACCAGGGAGTGTCAGAAGAGTACCTGAGTGTCAGAGGTGTACCTGGGAGGTGCACCTGGAAGATGGAAGTGTCCTGGGAGGCCAGAGGTGTACCTGGGAGGCTGGGAGTGTACACCTGGGAGGTCAGAGGTGTACCTGGGAGAATCTGAGGAGCACCTGGGAGACGGAGGTGTACCTGGGAGTCAGAGGTGTACCTGGGAGTATCAGAGGTGTAGCTGGAGGTCAGGAGGTGTACCTGGGAGGCTGGAGGTGTACCTGGGAGTGTCAGAGGTGTACCTGGGAGGCCAGGGGTGTAACTGGGAGTACAGAGGTGTACCTGGGAGTGTCAGGGGTGTACCTGGGAGGTTAGTACCTGGAAGTGTCAGGTGTAACTGGAGTGTCGGAGGTGTAACTGGGAGTGTCGGGAGGTAATTGGAGTGTCTGAGGTGTACCTGGGAGTTTAGGAGGTGTACCTGGGAGAGTCAGAGGTGTACCTGGGAATGTCAGGAGGTGTACCTGGGAGTGTCAGGGTGTACCTGGGAGTGTCGGAGGTGTAACTGGGAGTGTCGGAGGTGTACCTGGGAGTGTCTGACACCTGAGTTTTAGAGGTGTACCTGGGAGTGCAGATGTGTACCTGGGAGTGCCAGGAGGTACCTGGGAGTGTCAGTGGTGTACCTGGGAGTGTCAGAGGTGTACCTGGGAGTGTCAGAGGTGTACCTGGGAGTGTCAGAGGTGTACCTGGGAGTGTTAGAGGTGCACCTGGGAGTATCGGAGGTACCTGGGAGTGTCAGAGGTGTACCTGGGAGTGTCAGAGGTGTACCTGGGAGTGTCATAGGTGTACCTGGGAGTGTCTGAGGTGTACCTGGGAGTGTCGGAGGTGTACCTGGGAGTGCTGGGGTGTACCTGGGAGTGTCAGGTGTACCTGGGAGTGCCGAGGTACCTGGGAGTATCAGAGTGTACCTGGGAGCAGAGGGTGCTGGGAGGTGTAGCTGGGAGGCCAGGGGGAGTACTGGGAGTGTCAGGAGGTGAAACTGGGGAGGTCAGTGGTGTACCTGGGAGTGTCAGAGGAGTACCTGGGAGTGTCAGAGGTGTACCTGGGAGTGTCAGAGGTGTACTTGGGAGTGTCAGAGGTGTACCTGGGAGTGTCAGAGGTGCACCTGAAGTATCGGAGGTGTACCTGGGAGTGTCAGAGGTGTACCTGGGAGTGTCAGAGGTGTACCTGGGAGTGTCTGAGGTGTACCTGGGAGTGTCGGAGGTGCCCTGAGAGTGTCAGGGGTGTACCTGGGAGTGTCAGGGTGTTCCTGCCAGTGTCAGGAGGTGTACCTGGGAGTGTCAGAGGATACCTGAGTGTCTGAGGTACCTGGGAGTGTCTGAGGTGTACCTAGGAGTGTCGGGGGAGTACCTGGGAGTGTCTGGAGGTGTACCTGGAGTGTCAGAGGCACCTGGAGGCCGGGAGGTACCTGGGAGAATCGGAGAAGTACCTGGGAGTATCGGAGGTGCACCTGGGAGTGTCAGGAGGTGCCTGGGAGTGGAGAGGTGTACCTGGGAGGCCAGAGGTGTAGCTGGGAGTGTCAGAGGTGTAGCTGGGAGTGTCAGGGGTGTAACTGGGAGTGTCGGAGGTGTAACTGGGAGTGTCGGAGTGTACCTGGGAGTGTCTGAGGTGTACCTGGGAGTGTCAGAGGTGTACCTGGAGTGGGTGTTCCTGCCAGTGTCAGAGGTGTACCTGGCAGTGTCAGAGGTGTACCTGGGAGTGTCTGAGGTGTACCTGGGAGGTCTGAGGTGTACCTGGGAGTGTCCGAGGTGAACCTGTGAGGCAGAGAGCACCTGGGAGTGTCAGAGGTGTACCTGGGAGAATCGGAGAGTACCTGGAGCACGGGAGGTGCACCTGGGAGGTCAGAGGTGTACCTGGGAGTGTCAGAGGTGTACCTGGAGTGTCAGAGGTGTACCTGGGAGGTCAGAGGTGTAGGAGTGTTGGGGTGTAACCTGGAGGTCGGAGGTGTACCTGGGAGTGTCGGAGGTGTAATCAGGAGTGTCTGAGGTGTACCTGGGAGTGTCAGAGGTGTACCTGGGAGTGTCAGAGGTACCTGGGAGTGCCAGAGGTGTACCTGGGAGTGCTGGGTGGTGTACCTGGGAGTGTCAGAGGAGTACCTGGGAGTGTCAGGAGGTGTACCTGGGAGTGTCAGGAGGTGTACTTGGGAGTGTCAGAGGTACCTGGAGTGTCAGAGGTGCAACTGGGAGCACGGGAGGTGTACCTGGGAGCATTGGGAGGTGTACCTGGGAGGTCAGAGGTGTAGCTGGGAGTGTCAGGAGGTGTACCTGGGAGGTTGGGAGGTGTACCTGGAGTAGCCGGAGGTGTACCTGGGAGTGCCGGAGGTGTAACCGTGAGTGTCTGAGGTGTACCTGGGAGTGTTCAGGTGTACCTGGGAGTGCCTGAGGTGTACCTGGGAGTGTCTGAGGTGAACTCCATGAGTGTCAGAGGAGCACCTGGGAGGTCAGAGGTGTACCTGGAGAATCGGAGAGTACCTGGGAGTCATCGGAGGTGCACCTGGGAGTGTCAGAGGTGTACCTGGAGCATCAGGAGGTGTACCTGGGAGTGCAGAGGTGTACCTGGGAGTGTCAGGGTGGTGTACCTGAGTGTTAGAGGTGCAACTGGGAGTATCGGAGGTGTACCTGGGAGTATCAGGAGGTGTACCTGGAGTGCCAGGAGGTGTAGCTGGGAGTGTCAGAGGTGTAGCTGGGAGGTCAGGGGTGCAACTGGGAGTGTCGGGAGGTAACTGGGAGTGTCGGAGGTGTACTCAGAGTGTCTGGAGGTGTACCTGGGAGTGTCAGAGGTGTACCTGGGAGTAAGCCCTGCTAGCGTCAAGGTGTGCCCCTGGCAGTGTCAGAGGTGCATCTGAGTGTCTGAGGTGTACCTGGAGTGTCTGAGGTACCTGGGAGTGTCAGAGGTGTACCTGAGTGTCCGAGGTGAACCTGTGAGTGTCAGAGGAGTACCTGGGAGTGTCAGAGGTGACCTGGGAGTATCAGAGGTACCTGGGAGTGTCAGAGGTGTAGCTGGGAGTGTCAGAGGTGTAGCTGGGAGTGTCAGGGGTGTAACTGGGAGTGTCGGAGGTGTAACTGGGAGTGTCGAGGTAACTGGGAGTGTCTGAGGTACCTGGGAGTGTCAGAGGTGTACCTGGGAGTGTCAGAGGTGTACCTGGAGTGCCAGAGGTGTACCTGGGAGTGTCAGTGGTGTACCTGGAGAGTGGGAGGAGTACCTGGGAGTGTCAGAGGTGTACCTGGGAGGTCAGAGGTGTACGGCAGGAGTGTCAGAGGTGTACCTGGGAGGCAGAGGTGCACCTGGGAGCACGGAGGTACCTGGGAGTGTCAGAGGTGTACCTGGGTGTCAGAGGTGTACCTGGGAGTGTCTGAGGTGTACCTGGGAGTGTCGGAGGTGTTCCTGAGAGTGTCAAGGGTGTACCTGGGAGGTCGGGGGTGTACCTGGGAGGTCAGGGGTGTACCTGGGTGTGTCAGGAGGTGTAACTGGGAGTGTCTGAGGTGTACATGGGAGTGTCTGAGGTACCTGGGAGTGTCAGAGGTGTACCTGGGAGTGTCAGAGGTGTACCAGGAGTGCTGAGGTGAGTATCTCTGAGTGTGAGAGGTGTACCTGGGAGTGTCGAAGGTGCACATGGAGGTCAGAGGTGTACCTGGCAGGTCGGTGTACCTGGGAGTGTCAGAGGTGTACCTGGGAGTGTCAGAGGTATACCTGGGAGTGTCTGGAGGTACCTGGGAGTGTCTGGAGGTGTACCTGGAGGTCAGAGGAGTACCTGGGGAGGCTGGGAGGTATCTGGGAGTGTCTGGGGTGTCCCTGGGAGGTCAGAGGTACCTGGGAGTGTCAGAGGTGAACCTGGGAGGTTAAACTGGGAGTGTCGGAGGTGTGCCTGGGAGTGTTGAAGGTGTACTTGGGAGTGTTCGAGGTGTACCTGGGAGGTCGGAGGTGTACCTGGGAGTGTGAGGGGTGTACCTGGGAGGTCAGGGTGTACCTGGGAGGTCAGAGGTGTACCTGAGTGTCTGGAGGTGTACCCGGAGTGTCGGAGGTGTACCTGGTAGTGTCATTGGTGTACCTGGGAGTGTCAGAGGTGTACCTGGGAGTGTCAGGAGGTGTACCTGGGAGTATCAGGAGGTAGCTGGGAGTGTCAGGAGGTGTAGCTGGGAGTGTCAGAGGTAGCTGGGGGTGTCAGGGGTGTAACTGGGAGGTCAGAGGTACCTGGGAGTGTCAGAGGTGCACCTGGGAGTATCGGAGGTGTAACTGAGCAGCTGAGGTGTACCTGCCAGTGTCAGAGGTCTGGGAGAATCGGAGAGTACCTGGGAGTATCGGAGGTGTACTGGGAGGTTGAGGTGTACCTGGGAGTATCAGAGGTAGCTGGGAGTGTCAGGAGGTGTACCTGGGAGGTCAGAGGAGGCCTGGGAGCGTCAGAGGAGTACCTGGGAGTGTCAGAAGTGTACCTGGTAGTGTCAGTGGTGTACCTGGGAGTGTTAGGAGGTGCACCTGGGAGTGTCAGAGGTGCACCTGGGAGTGTCAGAGGTATACCTGGGAGTGTCTGGAGTGTACCTGGGAGTGTCTGAGGTGTACCTGGGAGTGTCGAGGAGCACCTGGGAGTGTCGAGGTGTATCTGGGAGGTCTGGGGTGTCCCTGGAGGTCAGGAGGTGTACCTGGGAGTGTCAGAGGTGAACCTGGGAGTGTCAGGGGTGTACCTGGGAGTGTCGGAGGTGTGCTTGGGAGGTTGAAGGTGTACCTGGGAGTGTCTGAGGTGTACCTGGGAGGTCGGAGGTACCTGGGAGGTGAGGGTGTACCTGGGAGTGTCAGGTGTACCTGGGAGTGTCAGGAGGTGTACCGAGTGTCTGAGGTGTACCTGGAGTGTCAGAGGTACCTGGTAGTGTCATTGGTGTACCTGGGAGTGTCAGAGGTGCCCCTGGGAGTCAGAGGAGTACCTGGGAGCGGCAGAGGAGCACCTGGGAGGTACCTAGAAGGGCTGTAGGGGTACCTGAGTGTCAGAGGCCTGGGAGAATCGGAGGAGCACTGGGAGCATCGGAGGTGTACCTGGGAGTGTCAGAGGTGTACCTGGGAGAAGCAGAGGTGTAGCTGGGAGTGTCAGAGGTGTAGCTGGGAGTGTCAGAGGTGTAGCTGGGAGTGTCAGGGGTGTAACTGGGAGTGTCAGAGGTGTACCTGGGAGTGTTAGAGGTGCACCTGGGAGTATCGGAGGTGTAAGTGGGAGTTTCAGAGGTGTACCTGCCAGTGTCAGAGGTGTACCTGGCAGTGTCAGAGGTGTACCTGGGAGTGTCTGAGGTGTACCTGGGAGTGTCAGAGGTGTACCTGGGAGCGCCAGAGGTGTACCTGGGAGTGGCTGAGGTGTACCTGCGAGTGTCAGAAGAGAGTACCTGGGAGCGCCAGGTGTACCTGGGAGAATCGGAGGAGTACCTGGGAGTATCGGTGGTGTACCTGGGAGTGTCTGAGGTACCTGAGAGGTAAGGAGGTGTCATCGGGAGTGTCAGGTGTGTACCAGGGAGCAATAGAAGAGTACCTGGGAGTGTCAGGAGGTGTACCTGGAGGTCAGAGGTTTACCTGGTAGTGTCAGAGGTGTACCTGGGAGTGTCTGAGGTGTACCTGAGAGTGTATGAGGTGTACTTGGGAGTGTCAGGTGTGTGCCAGGGAGTGTTAGAAGAGTACCTGGGTGGGAGTTGCACCTGGGAGTGTCAGGGTGTAATCTGAGTGTCGGAGGTGTAACTGGGAGTGTCGGAGGTGTAACTGGGAGTGTTAAGGGGATGTACCTGGGAGTGTCTGAGGTACCTGGGAGTGTTGAGGTACCTGGGAGTGTCTGAGCGAACATGGAGCGTCAGGAGGTGTACCTGGCAGTGTCAGCGGTGTACCTGGGAGTGTCATGGTGTGCCTGGGAGTGTCAGGGAGATACCTGGGAGTATCAGAAGTGTACCTGGGAGTGTCAGTGGTACCTGGGAGGTTTTTGTACCTGGGAGTGTCAGAGGTGTACCTGGGAATGTCAGGGTGTACCTGGGAGTGTCATTGTTGTACCTGGGAGTGTCAGAGGTGTACTTGGGAGTGTCAGAGGTGTACCTGAGTATCGGAGGTGCACCTGGGAGTGTTAGAGGTGTACCTGGAGTGTCTCGGAGGTGTACCTGCCATTGTCAGAGTGTGTACCTGGCAGTGTCAGAGGTGTACCTGAAGTGTCAGAGGTGGGAGGTTGAGGCCTAAGTGTCAGAGGAGCACCTGGGAGCAAGTCAGAGGCACCTGGGAGAATCGGAGGAGCACCCAGGTATTGAGGTGTACCTGGGAGGTCAGGAGGTGTACCTGGGAGCATCAGAGGTGTAGCTGGGAGTGTCATATCAGAGGTGTAGCTGGGAGGTGCAGAGGTAGCTGGGAGTGTCAGAGGTAGCTGGGAGGCCAGAGGTGAAGCAGTGTCAGGGTGTACTGGGAGTGTCAGAGGTGTACCTGGAGTGTCAGGGGGTACCTGGGAGTGTCAGGGGTGTAACGGGACGCAAGGGTGTAACTGGAGAGCCGGAGTAACTGGGAGGCCGAGGTGTAACTGTGAGTGTCTGAGGTGTACCTGGGAGTGTCATAGGTGTACCTGCCAGTGTCAGAGGTGTACCTGGCTGTGACAGAGGTGTACCTGAGAGTGTCTGAGGCCTGGAGTGCTCAGGTGTACCTGGGAGTATCTGAGGTGTACCTGTGAGTGTCAGAGGAGTACCTGGGAGTGTTCAGAGGTGTACCTTGGAGAATCGAAGGAGTACCTGGGAGTACCGGAGGTATACCTGGGAGTGTCAGAGGTGTACCTTGGAGTATCAGAGGTGTACCTGGGAGTGCGGAGGTGTCCCTGCGAGTGTCTAAGGTGTACCTGGGAGGCATGAGGTACCTGGAGTGTTAGAGGTGTAGCTGGGTGCGAGGTGTACCTGGGAGTGTCAGTGGTGTACCTGGGAGTGCCAGAGGTGTACCTGGGAGTGTCAGAGGTACCTGGGAGTGTCAGAGGTGTCCCCTGCGAGTGTCTGAGGTGTACCTGGGAGTGTATGAGGTGTACCTGGGAGTGTCAGGTACCAGGGAGTCAGAAGAGTACCTGGGAGTGTCAGAGGTGTACGTGGGAGCAGTTAGAGGTGCACCTGGGAGTATCGGAAGTGTACCTGGGAGTGTCAGAGGTGTACCTGGCAGTGTCAGAGGTGTACCTGGCAGTGTCAGAGGTGTACCTGGGAGTGTCTGAGGTGTACCTGGGAGAGTCGGAGGTGTTCCTGGGAGTGTCAGGGGTGTACCTGGGAGTGTCAGGTGTACCTGGGAGCAAGGGGTGTACCTGGGAGGTCAGAGGTGTACCTGGGAGCATCAGAGGTGGCTGGGAGTGTCAGAGGTGTAGCTGGGAGTGCTGGGAGGTGTAGCTGAGAGTGTCAGGTGTAACTGGGAGTGTCAGAGGTGAACTGGGAGTGTCGGAGGTGTTGCTATGAGTGTCTGAGGTGTACCTGGGAGCTGAGGAGGTGTTCCTGCCAGTGTCAGAGGTGTACCTGGCAGTGTCAGAGGTGTACCTGGGAGTGTCTGAGGTGTACCTGGGAGTGTCTGAGTGTACCTGGGAGTGTCAGAGGTGTACCTGGGAGTGTTTGAGGTGAACCTGTGAGTGTCAGAGGAGTGAACTGGGAGTGTCAGAGGTGAAACTGGGAGTGTCGGGAGGTAACTGTGAGTGTTTGAGGTGTACCTGGGAGTGTCAGGTATCCCTGCCAGTGTCAGAGGTGTACCTGGAGGTCAGGGTGTAGCCTGGTGTCAGAGGTGTACCTGGGAGTGTCTGAGGTGTACCTGGGAGTGTCTGAGGTGTACCTGGGAGTGTCAGAGGTGTACCTGGGAGTGTCAGGGGTGTACCAGGGAGGTCAGTGGAGTACCCTGAGTGAGGTGTACCTGGGAGGTCGAATGTACTTGAAGTGTCAGAGGTGTACCTGGCAGTGTCAACGGTGTACCTGGGAGTGTCAAAGGTGTACCTGGGAGCGTCAGAGGTATACCCGGGAGTGTCTACTGTGTACCTGGGAGTGTCAGAGGTGAAACTGGGAGTGTCAGAGGTGAAACTGGGAGTGTCAGGTGTACCTGGGAGTGTCGGAGGTGCCTGGGAGTGTTGAAGGTGTACCTGGAGTGTCTGAGGTACCTGGGAGGCTGAGGTGCACCTGGGAGTGTCGGAGGTACCTGGGAGTGTCAGGGGTGTACCTGGGAGTGTCAGAGGTGTACTGGGAGGCAGCCTGAGGTGTACCTCTGAGTGTCAGAGGTGTACCTGGTGTCATTGGTACCTGGGAGTGTCAGAGGTGTGCCTGGGAGTGTCAGAGGAGCACCTGGGAGCGTCAGAAGGCACCTGGGAGTGTCAGAAGTGTACCTGGTAGTGTCAGGTGGTGTACCTGGGAGTGTCAGAGGTGTACCTGAGAGAATCGGAGGAGACCTGGGAGCACGGGAGGTGTACCTGGGAGTGTCAGAGGTGTAACTGGGAGTATCAGAGGTGTAGCTGGAGCAAGCAGAGGTAGCTGGGAGGTCAGAGGTGTAGCTGGGAGTGTCAGGGGTAACTGGGAGTGCTCGAGAGGTACCTGGGAGCATGAGGTGCACCTGGGAGCACGTGAGGTAACTGGGAGTAAGTCAGAGGTGTACCTGCCAGTGTTAGAGGTGTACCTGGCAGTGTCAGAGGTGTACCTGGGAGTGTCTGAGGTGTACCTGGGAGTGTCTGAGGTGTACCTGAGAGTGTATGAGGTGTACCTGGGAGTGTCAGGTGTGTACCAGGGAGTGTTAGAAGAGCACCGAGGCGTCAGAGGTGCACCTGGGAGTGTCAGAGTTTACCT
>NW_024727297.1:0-12380 GCF_018991925.1 Homarus americanus
TTCGCAGCTGTTCGAAGTGTGGACCCGAAGGCGAAGTTTTTTACAACTATGGACGCCTTATGTGGTTATTGGCAGATCGAGTTGGCCGAAGAAGACCAACACTTGACTACATTCATCACACCATTTGGAAGATACCAGTATTGCAGAGGCCCCATGGGATTTGCCGCTACGGGCAATGCATTCTGTCAACGTGGTGACGCGGCCCTTCAAGGAGTCACGAATTGTGTCAAGGTGGTTGATGATATCTTACTCCACGACGAAGACTACTGTGCCCACCTCTCCCGGATATATGAAGTTCTCACCAGATGTCGAAAGTACGGGATTACCCTCAACGCTGACAAGTTTGTAGTCGCGGCTCCATCAGTAAACTTCTGTGGGTACACTCTCTCAGCATCAGGCATCGCAACTGACCCGGAGAAAGTAAGTGGAATAAGGGATTTTCCAACCCCTGCCAACCTGACAGACCTCCGTTCTTTTTTAGGTCTGGTCAATCAGCTGGCTGAATTCACACCTGACATCTCCGCCGCAGCCCAGCTGTTACGCCCCCTGCTGAGCCCCAGGAGGACATTCCTGTGGACCCCAGATCATCAAGAGGCCTTCCAGCGAGTCAAGCAGGCCCTCTTGAGTCCACCTGTCCTCGCCTGTTATGACCCAGCCCTACCCACCGTCCTCCAGACTGACGCCTCCAGACTCTACGGCGTTGGTTACGCCCTTCTGCAGGACCATGGCGGTGGACAACTCCGCTTAATTCAGTGTGGATCCCGGTTCCTGACGGACGCTGAGACCCGATATGCCACGATTGAGCTGGAGATGTTGGCTGTTGTCTGGGCGATGGCGAAGTGCCGTTTCTACCTCATAGGACTTCAGCACTTCACCCTCTTCAGCACTTCACCCTCTTCACGGATCATCGCCCCCTTATACCTATAATCAATCACTACTCTTTGGATGCAGTAGAAAATCCTCGCCTTCAACGTCTGAAAGAGAAGCTCTCGCCTTATCTCTTCACGGCTGTGTGGCGTGCTGGTAAGCTATTGTGCATCCCGGATGCCCTGTCCCGCGCCCCTGTCAGTCGCCCCACCCCAGAGGACGAGATGTTGTGTTCTACAGCTGCTGCATCCCTCAAGTCAGTGGTTTCATTGAAGGCCGTCTTCACATCAGAAGAGTCTACAGCACCGGATGCAGACAAGACCCTTGAAGATCTCCGCACCGCAGCCCGGGCCGACCCTTCCTACATCCCGCTCGTCGACTGTGTGTCTCAGGGATTTCCATCGAACCGATACGACCTTCATGAATTGCTACTCCCGTACTGGAAAATACGCGAGGACCTCTATTGTGATGGAGACCTCGTCTTGTATGGTCCACGAGTAGTTATTCCTGCTGCCCTACGCCGCCGTACCTTGGCCCGCCTTCACGACAGCCATCGAGGAGTGGAGGCCACCAAGCGACGAGCGAAGCAGACTGTATTTTGGCCCGGAATCAACGCGGACATTGCAAGTACCGTCCGTGCCTGTGAACCGTGCCAGATTCTGCAACCTAGCCAGCAACAGGAACCTTTAATGTGCGGCGATAACCCTTCAAGACCCTTCGAGTCTGTGTCGGCCGATTTCTTTGCAGTTGCAGGGAAGTCCTTCCTCGTCATTGCCGACCGACTGTCTGGATGGCCTGTTGTCGTCCCCTGTGGTAGTGATACAACGGCTACTGCTACCATCCGGAGCTTCAGGCATTACTTCAGAAAAGTTGGTGTTCCCCTCCGCCTCAGGACTGATGGAGGACCCCAGTTCACCAGCCACGAGTTCCGGGACTTCATGGACCGTTGGGGAGTCCGTCATGTCGTGACCTCGCCCCACTACCCCCAGGCGAATGGACACGCTGAAGCCGCAGTCAAGACTGTGAAGCACCTGATCCTTAAGGTGTCACCCTCAGGAAATATCGACTGCGAGGACTTCGATCGAGGTTTGTTGGAGTTACGCAACACCCCGAACTTCACCGGACGCTCCCCAGCCCAGGTTCTATACGGACATCATCTCAGGTCTTGTGTTCCTGCCCACCCGAAGTCTTTTTCTCAAGAATGGCAGGCCAAGACTGAGGAATGTGAACGCCGTGCAGCAAAACGAGCCGCAGATGTCGCTGCTCGGTACGACTGTCATGCCCGCCCCCTTCCCAGGTTGAGTATCGGCCAGCAGATCAGGATTCAAGATCCGGTATCTCACCGCTGGGACAAGGTTGGGGTTGTCATGGGTATTGGCCGGTCAAGGGACTACCAAGTGCGTCTTCCTAGTGGTAGAGTATGGTGGAGGAACCGTCGTTTCCTCCGACCTGTGGAGCTGCCTAGTGTTGACCCCTCCCCAGTTGAGTCCCCTAATGTTGATGTCTCTAAAGTAAATCCATCACCACCTTGTGTTTCTGCCCCAGTACTCCGCAGGTCCGAGCGACTCAGAAACAAATGGTCCGCTCAAGATGAAACTATGAGCGTATAGGGGGGAGGGAGTGGTATGATATATATGGACACAAAGTAGTACCTTCAGCTGTATATTATTATATTACTCTTATATTACTCTTATTAATTATGTATAGTAAAGTATAACAGAACATGTATTAATTCTATGTAATATTCTATTTATTGTGCACCATATTATGTATATAAATTATCACATTTATACTTTATGTATTCAGCTTGTGAATGCTGGCATCTGTACAGGCCAGCGCGTAGTAATACATAGATAGAGGTAGAAAGAGAGAAGACAGAGTCCTCGTGGCGTGCCCACAGGCTCCTGCGTCCTACGGTAATATATCTCCCGTACGAGAATAGAACCTACTTTTAAAGACAACAAGTGTTTGTGTATACCCTCAGTAGTATAGAACATTCTTCGGGTATCTGACAATACGCTAGACCCTGATCGAGTCCAAAAAAGGCCTTTAATCGAGTATAACAAAGTCCCCTGATCTAGTATAACAAAGTTCCCTGATCGAGTATAACACAGACCCTGGTCGAGTATAACAAAGTCCCTCATCGAGTGTAACAAAGTCCCCTAATCGAGAATAAAAATGTCCCCTGGTCCAGTGTAACAAAGTCGCCGGATCGAGTATAAAAAAGTCCCCTGGCCCAGTATAACAAAGTCCCTAGATCAAGCATACCAAAGTCCCCTGATCGATTATAACAAAGTCCCCGGTCCAGTATAGCAAAGGGCCCTGAGCGAGTAAGACAAAGTCCCCTAATCGAGTATAACAGAGCCCCCTGCTCGAGTATAACAAAGTCCCATGGTCGAGTATAGCAAAGTCCCCTAATCGAGTATAACAAAGCCTCCTGTTCGAGTATAACAAAGTCCCCTGATCGAGTATAACAAAGCTCCCTGCACGAGTATAACAAAGTCCCTGATGAGTCTAAAGGCCTCCTGATCGAGTATAACAAAGTCCCCTGATCGAGTATAACAAAGCTCCCTGCTCGAGAATAACAAAGTCCCCTGATCGAGTCTAAAAAAGGCCTCTAATCGAGTATAAGAAAGTCCCCTTATCGAGTAAAACAAATTCCCTTATCGAGTATAAAAAAATCCCCTTATCGAGAATAACAAAGTCCCTGATCGAGTATAACAAAGTCCCTAGATCGAGCATACCAAAATCCCCTAATCGATTATAACAAAGTCCCCCGGTCGAGCATACCAAAGTCCCCTGATCGAGAATAACACAGTTCCCTGATGGAAAATAACAAAGCCCCCTGGATGAGTATAACAAAGTTCCCTCATCGAGTATAACAACGTTCCCTGATCGAGTATAACAAAGTCTCCTGGTCCAGTATAACAAAGTCCCCTGACCGAGGATAACAAAGTCCCCTAATCGAGAAAAAAAATGTCCCCTGGTCCAGTATAACAAAGTCCCTTCATCGAGTATAAAAAAGTCCCCTGGCCCAGTATAACAAAGTCCCTAGATCGAGCATACCAAAGTCCCCTGATCGATTATAACAAAGTCCCCAGGTCGAGTATAGCAAAGGGCCCTGATCGTGTAAGACAAAATCCCCTGATTGAGTATAAGAAAGTCCGCTGATCGAGTATATTAAAGCCCCTGGATGAGTATAACAAAGTTCCCTGATCAGGTATAACAAAAGTCCTCTGGTCGAGAGTATGACAAAGTCCCTGGTCGAGTATAACAAAGAATTTTTCTTATCTAAGTATAACAAAGGCCCCTGGTCGAGTATAACAAAGATCCTCTGATCAAGTTTAACAAAGTTCCCTAATCGATTATAACAAAGTCCCCTGGTCGAGTATAACAAAGGGCGCTGATCGAGTAAGACTAAGTCCCCTCATCGAGTATAACAAAGTCCCCTGATCCTAGTATAACAAAGCCCCCGTGGACGAGTATAACAAACGTTCCTAATCGAGTATAACAAAGTCTCCTGATCACGTATAACAAAGTCCCCTGATCGAGTATAACAAAGTCCCCTGGATGAGTATAACAAAGTCCCCTGATCGAGTATAACATATCCCCTGATTGAGAATAACAAAGTCCCCTGGTCGAGTATAGCAAAGTCCCTGATCGAGTATAAGAAAGCCTCCTGATCGAGTATAACAAAGTCCCCTGATCGAGTATAACAAAGCCCCCTGCTCGAGTATAACAAAGTCCCCTGATCGAGTCCAAAAAAGGCCTCTAATCGAGTATAAGAAAGTCCCCTGATCGAGTATAACAAAGTCCCGTTATCAAGGTATAACAAAGTCCTAATCGAGGTATAACAAAGGCCTGGTCGAGTATAACAAAAGTCCTGATCGAGTATAACAAAGTCCCTAGGTCGAGCATACCAAAGCCCCCTAATCGATTATAACAAAGTCCCCCGGTCGAGTATAGCAAAGGGCCCTGATCGAGTAAGACGAAGTCCCCTGATCGAGTATAACAAAGTCCCCTAATCGTGTATAAAAATGTCCCCTGGTCCAGTGAAACAAAGTCCCCTCATCGAGTATAAAAAAGTCCCCTGGCCCGGTATAACAAAGTCCCTAGATCGAGCATACCAAAGTCCCCTGATCGATTATAACAAAATCCCCCGGTCGAGTACATGTATAGCAAAGGGCCCTGATCGTGTAAGACAAAATCCCCTGATCGAGTATAACAAAGTCCCCTGATCGAGTATAACAAAGTCCCCTGATCCAGTATAACAAAGTCCCCTGATCGAGTATAACATATCCCCTGATCGAGTATAACAACGTCTCCTGGCCTAGTTTAACAAAGTCCCCAGATCGAGGATAACAAAGTCCCCTAATCGATTATAACAAAGTCCCCTGGTCGAGTATGACAAAGGGCCCTGATCGAGTAAGACTAAGTCCCCTCATCGAGTATAACAAAGTCCCCTGATCCTAGTATAAAAAAGCCCCTTGGACGAGTATAACAAAGTCCCCTGATCCATATCCACTGATCGAGTATCACAAAGTCCCTGGTGGAGTATAACAAAGTTCCCTGGTCGAGTATAACAAAGTTTTCTAATCGAGCATAACAAAGGCCCTTGGTGGAGTAAAACAAAGTCCTCTGATCAAGTATAACAAAGTCCCCTGATCTAGTATAACAAAGTCCCCTAATCAAGTATAACAATGTCCCCTGATCAAGTATAACAAAGACCCCTGATCGAGTATAACATATCCCCTGATCGAGTATAACAAAATCCTCTGGTCGAGTATGACAAAGTCCCCTGATCGAGTATAACAAAGTCCCCTGATCGAGTATTACATATCCCCTGATCGAATATAGCAAAGTCCCTGTTGGAGTATAACAAAGTCCCCTGATCGAGTATCACAAAGTCTCCTGGTCGAGTATAACAAAGTTTTCTAATCGAGTATAAAAAAGCCCATCGTCGAGTATAACAAAGTCCTCTGATCGAGTATAACAAAGTCCCCTGATCGAGTATAACTTATCACCTGATCGAGTATAACAAAGTCCTCTGGTCGAGTATAACAAAGTCCCCATGATCGAGTATTACAATGTCACCTGGTCGAGTATAACAATGTCCCCTGATCGAGTATAACAAAGGCCCCACATCGAGTATAGCAAAGCCCATTGGTCAAATATAGTAAAGTCCACTCATCGAGTATAACAAAGTTCCCCGATCGAGTATAACAAAGGCCTCTGGTCGAGTAAGACAAAGTCCCCTGATCAAGTATAAAAAAGTCCCCTGGTCGAATATTTCTAAGTCCCCTAATCGAATATAACAAAGTCTCCTGATCGCGTATAACAAAGTCCCCTGATCGAGTATAACAAACTCCCCTGGTTGAGTATAACAAAGTCCCCTGATCGAGTATAACATATCCCCTGATTGAGTATAACAAAGTCCCCTCATCGAGTATAACAAAGGCCCCTCATCGAGGATAACAAAGTCCATTGGTCAAGTATAAAAGAGATCCCTGGTCGAGTATAACAAAGTTCCCTGATCGAGTATAACAAAGGCCCCTGGTCGAGTATAACAAAGTCCCCTGTTCGAGTCTAACAAAAACCCTTATCGAATATAACAAATTCCCCTTTTCGAGTATAACAAAGTCCCCATATCGAGCATAACAAAGTCCCCTAATCGAGTATAACAAAGGTCCCTGGTCGAGAATAACAA
Source organism: Homarus americanus (assembly GCF_018991925.1). Lineage (NCBI taxonomy): Eukaryota > Metazoa > Arthropoda > Malacostraca > Decapoda > Nephropidae > Homarus > Homarus americanus. Next base: position 6,575 of record NW_024727297.1, read on the forward strand.
AGTCCCCTAATCGAGTATAAAAATGTCCCCTGGTCCTGTGTAACAAAGTCCCCTGATCGAGTATAACAAAGTCCTCTAATCAAGTATAACAAAGTCCCCTGATCGAGTATAACAAAGGCCGCTCATCGAGTATAGCAAAGTCCATTGGTCAAATATAGGAAAGTCCACAGATCTAGTATGACAAAGTCCCCTGAATCAAGTATAAAAAAGTCCCCTGGTCGAGGATAACAAAGTCCCCTGATCGAGTATAACAAAGTCCCTAGATCAAGCATACCAAAGTCCCCTGATCGATTATAACAAAGTCCCCGGTCCAGTATAGCAAAGGGCCCTGAGCGAGTAAGACAAAGTCCCCTAATCGAGTATAACAGAGCCCCCTGCTCGAGTATAACAAAGTCCCCTGATCGAGTATAACAAAGCTCCCTGCACGAGTATAACAAAGTCCCCTGATCGAGTCTAAAAAAGGCCTCTAATCGAGTATAACAAAGTCCCCTGTTCGAGTCTAACAAAGTTCCCTTATCGAGTAAAACAAATTCCCCTTATCGAGTATAACAAAGTCTCCTTATCGAGTATAACAAAGTCCCTGATCGAGTATAACAAAGTCCCTAGATCGAGCATACCAAAGTCCCCTAATCGATTATAACAAAGTCCCCCGGTCGAGCATACCAAAGTCCCCTGATCGAGTATAACAAAGTCCCCTGATGGAAAATAACAAAGCCCCCTGGATGAGTATAACAAAGTTCCCTGATCGAGTATAACAACGTTCCCTGATCGAGTATAACAAAGTCTCCTGGTCCAGTATAACAAAGTCCCTGATCGATGATAACAAAGTCCCCTAATCGAATATAAAAATGTCCCCTGGTCCAGTGTAACAAAGTCCCTTCATCGAGTATAAAAAAGTCCCCTGGCCCAGTATAACAAAGTCCCTAGATCGAGCATACGAAAGTCCCCTGATCGATTATAACAAAGTCCCCAGGTCGAGTATAGCAAAGGGCCCTGATCGTGTAAGACAAAATCCCCTGATTGAGAATAAGAAAGTCCGCTAATCGAGTATGACAAAGCCCCATGGATGAGTATAACAAAGTCCCCTGGTCGAGTATAACAAAGTTTTCTTATCTAGTATAACAAAGGCCCCTGGTCGAGTATAACAAAGTCCTCTGACCAAGTATAACAAAGTTCCCTAATCGATTATAACAAAGTCCCCTGGTCTAGTATAACAAAGGGCGCTGATCGAGTAAGACTAAGTCCCCTCATCGAGTATAACAAAGTCTCCTGATCCTAGTATAACAAAGCCCCCGTGGACGAGTATAACAAACGTTCCTAATCGAGTATAACAAAGTCTCCTGATCGCGTATAACAAAGTCCCCTGATCGAGTATAACAAAGTCCCCTGGATGAGTATAACAAAGTCCCCTGATCGAGTATAACATATCCCCTGATTGAGTATAACAAAGTCCCCTGGTCGAGTATAGCAAAGTCCCTGATCGAGTATAAGAAAGCCTCCTGATCGAGTATAACAAAGTCCCCTGATCGAGTATATCAAAGCCCCCTGCTCGAATATAACAAAGTCCCCTGATTTTGGCCTCTAATCGAGTATAAGAAAGTCCCCTGATCGAGTACAACAAAGTCCCCTTATCGAGTCTAACAAATTCCCCTTATCGAGTATAACAAAGTCCCGTTATCGAGTATAACAAAGTCCCCTAATCGAGTTTAACAAAGGCCCCTGGTCGAGTATAACAAAGTCCCTGATCGAGTATAACAAAGTCCCTAGGTCGAGCATACCAAAGCTCCCTCATCGATTATAACAAAGTGCCCCGGTCTAGTATAGCAAAGGGCTCTAATCGAGAAAGACAAAGTCCCCTGATCGAGTACAACAAAGTCCCCTAATCGTGTATAAAAATGTCCCCTGGTCCAGTGAAACAAAGTCCCCTCATCGAGTATAAGAAAGTCCCCTGGCCCGGTATAACAAAGTCCCTAGATCGAGCATACCAAAGTCCCCTGATCGAGTATAACAAAATCCCCCGGTCGAGTATAGCAAAGGGCCCTGATCGTGTTAGACAAAATCACCCTGATCGAGTATAAGAAAGTCAACTGATCGAGTATGACAAAGCCCCCTGGATGAGTATAACAAAGTTCCCTGATCGAGTATAACAAAGTCCCCTGATCGAGTATAACAAATTCCCCTGGTCGAGTATGACAAAGCCCCCTGGATGAGTATAACAGTTCCCTGATCGAGTATAACAAAGTCTCCTGATCGAGTATAACAAAGCCCCTGGTCCAGTATAACAAAGTCCCCTGATCGAGTATAACATATCCACTGATCGAGTATAACAACGTCTCCTGGCCTAGTTTAACAAAGTCCCCAGATCGAGGATAACAAAGTGCCCTAATCGATTATAACAAAGTCCCCTAGTCGAGTATGACAAAGGGCCCTGATCGAGTAAGACTAATCCCCTCATCGAGTATAACAAAGTCCCCTGATCCTAGTATAAAAAAGCCACTTGGACGAGTATAACAAAGTCCCCTGAACCGAGTATAACAAAGTCCCCTGATCGATTATAACAAAATCCCCCGGTCGAGTATAGCAAAGGGCCCTGATCGTGTAAGACAAAATCACCCTAATCGAGTATAAGAAAGTCAACTGATCGAGTATGACGAAGCCCCCTGGATGAGTATAACAAAATTCCCTGATCGAGTATAACAAAGTCCCCTGATCGAGTATAACAAATTCCCCTGGTCGAGTATGACAAAGCCCCCTGGATGAGTATAACAGTTCCCTGATCGAGTATAACAAAGTCTCCTGATCGAGTATAACAAAGTCCCCTGGTCCAGTATAACAAAGTCCCCTCATCGAGTATAACATATCCACTGATCGAGTATAACAACGTCTCCTGGCCTAGTTTAACAAAGTCCCCAGATCGAGGATAACAAAGTCCCCTAATCGATTATAACAAAGTCCCCTAGTCGAGTATGACAAAGGGCCCTGATCGAGTAAGACTAAGTCCCCTCATCGAGTATAACAAAGTCCCCTGATCTTAGTATAAAAAAGCCACTTGGACGAGTATAACAAAGTCCCCTGAACCGAGTATAACAAAGTCCCCTGATCGAGTATAACATATCCACTGATCGAGTATCACAAAGTCCCTGGTGGAGTATAACAAAGTTCCCTGGTCGAGTATAACAAAGTTTTCTAATCGAGCATAACAAAGGCCCTTGGTCGAGTAAAGCAAAGTCCTCTGATCAAGTATAACAAAGTACCCTGATCTAGTATAACAAAGTCCCCTAATCAAGTAAAACAAAGTCCCCTGATCAAGTATAACAAAGACCCCTGATCGAGTATAACATATCCCCTGATCGAGTATAACAAAGTCGTCTGGTCGAGTATCACAAAGTCCCCTGATCGAGTATAACAAAGTCCCCTGATCGAGTATTACATATCCCCTGATCGAATATAACAAAGTCCCTGGTGGAGTATAACAAAGTCCCCTGATCGAGTATCACAAAGTCTCCTGGTCGAGTATAACAAAGTTTTCTAATCGAGTATAAAAAAACCCCATCGTCGAGTATAACAAAGTCCTCTGATCGAGTATAACAAATTCCCCTGATCGAGTATAACATATCACCTGATCGAGTATAACAAAGTCCTCAGGTCGAGTATAACAAAGTCCCCTGATCGAGTATAACAATGTCACCTGGTCGAGTTTAACAATGTCCCCTGATCGAGTATAACAAAGGCCCCACATCGAGTATAGCAAAGCCCATTGGTCAAATATAGTAAAGTCCACTCATCGAGTATAACAAAGTTCCCCGATCGAGTATAACAAAGGCCTCTGGTCGAGTAAGACAAAGTTCCCTGATCAAGTATAAAAAAGTCCCCCGTTCGAATATTTCAAAGTCCCCTAATCGAGTATAACAAAGTCCCCTGGTCGAGCATAATAAAGAACCCTCATCGAGTATAACAAAGGCCCCTAATCGAGTATAACAAAGTCTCCTGATCGCGTATAACAAAGTCTCCTGATCGAGTATAACAAACTCCCCTGGTTGAGTATAACAAAGTCCCCTGATCGAGTATAACATATCCCCTGATTGAGTATAACAAAGTCCTCTGGTCGAGTATAAAAAAGTCCCCTGATCGAGTATAACAAAGTCCCCTGGTTGAGTATAACAAAGTCCCCTCATCGTGTATAACAAAGGCCCCTCATCGAGGATAACAACGTCCATTGGTCAAGTATAAAAGAGATCCCTGGTCGAGTATAACAAAGTCCCCTGATCGAGTATAACAAAGGCCCCTGGTCGAGTATAACAAAGTCCCCTGTTCGAGTCTAACAAAAACCCTTATCGAATATAACAAATTCCCCTTTTCGAGTATAACAAAGTCCCCATATCGAGTATAACAAAGTCCCCTAATCGAGTATAACAAAGGTCCCTGGTCGAGTATAACAAAGTTCCCTGATCGAGTGTAACAAAAGTCCCCTGATCGAGAATAACAAAGTCCCCTAATCGAGTATAAAAATGTCCCCTGGTCCATTGTAACAAAGTCCCCTGATCGAGTATAACAAAGTCCCCTAATCAAGTATAACAAAGTCCCCTGATCGAGTATAACAAAGGCCGCTCTTCGAGTATAGCAAAGTCCATTGGTCAAATATAGGAAAGTCCACAGATCTAGTATGACAAAGTCCCCTGAATCAAGTATAAAAAGTCCCCTGGTCGAGTATAACAAAGTCCCCTGATCGAGTATAACAAAGTCCCCTGGTCGAGTCTAGCAAATTCCCCTGATCGAGTATAAGAAAGCCCCCTGATCGAGTATAACATATCCTCTGATCGAGTATAACAAAGTCCTCTGGTCGAGTATGACAAAGTCCCCTGATCAAGTATAAAAAAGTCCCTGGTCGAGTATAACAAAGTCCCCTGATCGAGTATAACAAAGTCCCCTGGTCGAGTATAGCAAAGTCCCCTCATCGAGTATAACAAAGCCCCCTGATCGAGTATAACATATCCTCTGATCGAGTATAACAAAGTCCTCTGGTCGAGTATGAAAAGGCCCCTGGTCGTGTATAACAAAGTCCCTTGATCGAGTGTAACAAAAGTTCCCTGATCAAGTATAACAAAACTCCCATGGTCGAGTAAAACAAAGTCCCCTAATCAAGTATAAAAATGTCCCCTCGTCCAGTGTAACAAAGTCCCTGATCGAGTATAAAAAAGTCCCCTGGTCGATTATAGCAAGTCCCCTGGTCGAGTATAACAAAGCCCCCTCATCGAGTATAACAAAGGCCACTAATCGAGTAAAACAAAGTCCCCTGATCGAGTATAACAAAGTCCCCTTTGGAGTATAACAAAGTCCCCTGATCGAGTATAACAAAGTCCCCTAGTTGAGTATAACAAAGTCCCTTGATCAAGTATAACATATTCCCTGATTGTGGATAACAAAGTCCTCTGGTCGAGTATAAAAAAGTCCCCTGATCGAGTATAACAAAGTCCCCTCGTCGAGTATAACAAAGTCCCCTCATCGAGTATAACAAAGGCCCCTCATCGAGTATAACAAAGTCCATTGGTCAAGGATAAAAAAGTTCCCTGGTCAAGTATAACAAAGTTCCCTAATCGAGTATAACAAAGTCCCCTTGTCGAGTGTAGCAAAGTCCCCTGATCGAGTATAACAAAGCCCCCTGATCGAGTATAACAAAGTCCCCTGATCGAGTATAACAAAGCCCCCTGCTCGAGTATAACAAAGTCCCCTGATCGTATTCCAAAAAAGGCCTCTAATCGAGTATAACAAATTCCCCTGATCTAGTATAAAAAAGGCCCCTCATCGA
>NW_024727298.1:0-11206 GCF_018991925.1 Homarus americanus
GGCAGATTATGGGGAACAGAAACCTATCCCCATATTTATGGGGTGGATTATGGGGGTACAGAAATCCTCCATATTTATGTGGGGTGGATTATGGGCACAAAAACCTCCCATATTTATGGGGGTGGATTATGAGTACAGAAATCTCTCCCATATTTATGGGGGTGATTATGGGGCACAGAAACCTCCTCCCATATTTATGTCGGGTGGATTATGGGGCACAGAAACCTCTCCCATATTTATGTGGGGTGGATTATGTGGGCACAGAAACCTCTCCCATATTTATGTGGGGTGGATTATGGGCACAGAAACCTCTCCGATATTTATGTGGGTGATTAGGGCACAGAAACTCCCATATTTATGGGGGTGGATTATGGGTACAAAACCTCTCCCATATTTATGTGATTATGGGCACAGAAACCCTCCCATATTTATGTGGGGTGGATTATGGGTACAGAAACCCCCATATATGTTGGGTGGATTATGGGGCACAGAAACCTCTCCCATATTTATATATGTCGGTGATTATGGGGCAGAAACCTCCCATATTTATGGAGGGTGATTAAGGGTACAGAAACCTCTCCCATATTTATGTGGGGTGGATTATGGGTACAGAAACCTCTCCCATATTTATGTGGTGATTTTGGGGTACAGAAAACCTCTCCCACATTATGTGTGTGATTTGGGGAAGGAAACCTCCCATATTTATGGAGGTGATTAAGGGTACAGAAACCTCCCCAAATTTATGTTGGGTGGATTATGGGCACAGAAACCTCTCCCATATTTATGGGGGTGATTATGGGTTACAGAAACCTCTCCATATTTATGTCGGGTGGATTATGGGCACAGAAACCCTCTCCCATATTTATGAGGGTGGATTAAGGGTACAGAAACCCTCCCATATTTATGGGGTGGATTATGGGGTACAGAAACCTCTCCCATATTTATGGGGTGGATTATGGGGTACAGAAACCTCTCCCATATTTATGGAGGGGTGATTAGGTACAGAAACTTCCCATATTTATGTGTGGATTATGGGTACAGAACCTCCCATATTTATGTGGGTGGATTATGGGCACAGAAATCTCCCATATTTATGGGGGGTGATTATGGGTACAGAAACCTCTCCCATATTTATGTCGGGTGATTATAGGGCACAGAAACCTCTCCTATTTATGTGGGGTGATTATGGGTACAGAAACCTTCCTATGGTGGATTATGGGGTACAGAAACCTCTCCCATATTTATGGGGGGATTATGGGCACAGAAACCTTCCCCATATTTATGGGGGATGAAAAGAAAACCCCCATATTTATGTGGGGTGGATTATAAAGAAACCCTCCCATATTTATGTGGGTGGAATATGGGGTACAGAAACCTCCCAAGTCAGGGTGGATATGGAAAAGGTAAAACCCTCCCACAAGGTGATTTATGTGTGTACAGAAACCTCACTATTTATGTCGGGGTGGATTATGGGGTACAGAAACCCTCCACATTTATGGGATTATGGGCACAGAAACCTCCCATATTTATGGGGTGATTATAGGGCACAGAAACCCTCCCATATTTATGGGGTGGTTATGGGGTACAGAAACCCTCCCATATTTATGGCAAAGATTGCACAGGAAACCCTCCCATATTATGTGGGTTGATTAAGGGGGTAACAGAAACCCCACATTATGTGGGGTGGATTATGGGGTACAGAAACCTCCCATATTTATGTCGGGTGGATTATGGGCACAGAAACCCTCCCATATTTATGTGGGTGGATTATGGGGTACAGAAACCTCCCATATTTATGGTGGGGGTGGATTATGCACAGAAACTCTCCCATATATGCTGGGGGATTATGGGGCACAAAAACTTCCATTTATGTCGGGTGGATTATGTACAGAAACTCCCAGATTAGAAGGTCATCAGAAACCTCCCATATTTATGGGGTGATTGCAGCCCCCATATTTATGTCGGGTGGATTATGGGCACAGAAACCCTCCCATTTATGTGGGTGGATTATGGGGTACAGAAACTTCCATGGTATTGGTACAGAAACCCCATATTTATGGGGGGTGGATTATAAGAAAACTCTATATTTAAGGGGATTATGGGTACACAGAAACCTCTCATATTTATGTGGGTGATTATGGGCACAGAACCTCCCATATTTATGTGGGTTGGATTATGGGGCACAGAAACCCCTGGGGGATTATGGACAGAAACCTCCCATTTATGGTGGGGGATTATGGTACAGAAATCTCCCATATTTATGTGGGGTGGATTATGGGGCACAGAAACTCCATATTTATGTCGGTGGATTATGGGTACAGAAACCTCTCCATATTTATGGGGGGTGGATTTGGGGTACAGAAACCTCTCCCATATTTATGTCGGGTGATTATGGGGCACAGAAACCATATTGTGGGGTGGATTATGTACAGAAACCTCCACATAATGGGGTGGATTATGGGGTATCAGAAACCTCTATAGTGGGGGGTGGATTATGGGCACAGAAACCTCCCCATATTTATGGGGTGATTATGGAACAGAAACTCTCCAAAAGCAAAGGCAGAAACCTTCCCATATCGTGGGGGATAGGGCACAAAATCATATAAAGGGTGGATAAAAACCCATAATGGGATAAGAGAAAACCTCCATAATTATGGGGATGGAAGGCAGAACCTCCCATATGGGGTGGTTATGGGGCACAAAAACCTCCATGGCGGTGGATAAAGGTACAGAAACCCCTCCCATATGGCGTGGGTGGATTAAGGGGCAGAGAACCTCTCCCCACATTTATGTGGGGTGGATTATGGGCACAGAAACCCCCTCTGATACTATGTCAAACACTCCCATATTTAGGATTATGGGCAGAAACCTCCCAATGGGTGATTATGGGTACAGAAACCTCTATATTTATATGGGTGGATTATGGGCACAGAAACCTCTCCCCATATTTATGTCGGGTGATTATGGGGTACAAGAAACCTCCCATATTTATGGGGGTGGATTATGGGCACAGAAACCTCCCATATTTATGTCGGTGGATTATAGGGCACAGAAACCTCTCCCATATTTATGGGGTGTGATTAAGGCCAGAACCTCCCATATTTATGTGGGTGGATTATAGGTACAGAAACCTCTCCCATATTTATGTTGGGTGGATTATAGGCACAGAAACCTCTCCATATTTATGTCGGTGGATTAAGGGGTACAGAAACCCTCCCATATTTATGGGGATTATGGGGCACAGAAACCCTCCCATATTTTTGGGGGGTGGATTAAGGGTACAGAAACCCTCCCATATTTATGGGGTGGATTATGGGCACAGAAACCCTCCCATATTTATGTCGGTGGATTATGGGGCACAGAACCCTCCCATATTTATGTCCGGTGGATTATGGGGTACAGAAACCTGTCCATATTTATGGGGGTGGGAGTAAGGGGTACAGAAACCCTCTCCCATACGAGTGGGTGGATTAGGACACAGAAACCATTTATGGGGGGGTGGATTATGGGGCACAGAAACCCTCTCCCACATTTATGGGGGTGGGATTATGGGCACAAAAAACCTTCCCATATTTATGTCGGTGGATTATGGGCATAGAAATCTCTCCCATATTTAGTGGAGGTGTGGATTATGGTCATGAAACCTCTCCCATATATATATGGGGGGGTGATTAAGGTAGAGAACCTCTCTCATATTTATGGGGGTGGGTTAGGGGTACAGAAACCTCTCCCATATTTATGTGGGGGTGGATTATGGGGCACAAGGAACCTTCCCATATATATGTCGGGTGGATTATAGGGTACAGAAACATTCCATATTTATGGGGGTGGATTAAGGGTACAGAAAACTTCTCCCATATTTATGGGGGTGGATTATTGGGCACAGAAATCTCCCATATTTATGTCAGATGGATTATAGGGCACAGAAACCCTCTCCTATTTATGTGGGTGGATTATGGGCACAGAAACCTCCCATGATTTATGTGGGGTGGATTATGGGCACAAAAACCTCTCCCATATTTATGGGGTGGGATTATGGGCACAGAAACCCTCTCCCATATTTGCATTTATCGGGTACAGAAACCTCCCTTATTTATGTGGGTGATTATGGGGCACAAAAACCTCTCCCATATTTATGGGGGTGGATTATGGGCACAGAAAACCTCCACATTTTTTGGGGGTGGATTAAGGGCACAGAACCCTCCCACATTTATGGGGGTGGATTATCGGGCACAGCCTCCCATATTTATGTCGGTGGATTATGGGGCACAGAAAAAAAACCCTCCCATATTTATGTGGGTTGGATTATGGGGCACAGAAACCTCTGGGCTATATTTATGGGGTGGATTATACAGAAACCTCCAATATTTATGGGGGTGGATTAGGCATGGGAAATTCCCATATTTATGTCGGGTGGACGGTGAAACCCTCCCGCATTTGTGTCGGGTGGGATTATGGGGTACAGGTAAACCCTCCCCTATATATATGGGGGGTGGATTATGCACAGAACCTCCCTATATTTTTGTCGGTGGATTATAGCACAGAAACCCTCCCATATTTATGGGGTGGACTATAAGTAAGCAGAAACCCTCCCATATTTATGTGGGGTGGATTATGGGCACAGAAACCCTCCCATATTTATGGGGGTTGGGATTATGGGGGCACAGAAACCCTCCATATTTATGGGGTGGATTACAAGTACAGAAACCTCTCCCATATTTATGTCGGTGGATTATGGGCACATAATCATCTCCCACATTTATGTGGGTGGATTATGGGGCACAGAAACTTCTCCCATATTTATGGGCGTGGATTATGGGCACAGAAACCTCCCCATATTTATGTCGGGTGGATTATAGGGCATATGTTCTCCATATTTTATGTGGGTGGATTAGCAAGGGCCAGAACCCTCCCATATTTATGGGTGGAATTATGGGCATGAGAAACCCTCCCATTTATGTCGGTGATTATAGGGAACAAGAAACATCTCCACATTTATGGGGTGGATTATGGGCACAGAAACCTCTCCTATATTTATGTGGGTGGATTAGGACACAGAAACCCTCCTGAATATTTATGGGGTGGATTATGGGGTACAGAAACCTCTCCCATATTTATGGGGGTGGATTATAGTACAGAAACCTCTCCCATATTTATGTGGGTGATTATGGGACACAGAAACCCTCCATATTTATGGGGTTGATTAATGGGTACAGAAACCCTCCCACATTTATGGGGGGGGAGATTATGGGGCACGGAACCCTCTCCCCATATTTAGGTGTCGGTGATTATAGGCTAATAGAAACCTCTCCCCATAATTATGTGGGGTGGATGGGCATGAAACCTCCCATATTTATGGGGGTGGATTATGGGGCACAGAACCTCCAGCTTATGGGGGGGGATTACAAGTACAGAAATCTCTCCCATATTTATAAGTCGGGTGGATTGCAAGTACAGAAACCCTCCCATTATTGTGGGTTGGATTATGCAGAAACCTCTCCCATATTTATGTCCAGGATTATGGGGTACAGAACCTGTCCCATATTTATGGGTGGGTGGAGGAGGCAGAAACCCTCTCCATTTATGTGGTGGATTAGGATATGAACCTCCCATATTTATGGGGGTATTTGTGGGTACAGAAACCCTCCCATATTTAGTAAAGTGGATTATAAAAAGAAAACCTCTCCCATATTTATGTCGGTGGATTATTGGGCATAAATTTCCATATTTATGGGAGGCAAGATTAAGGGGTTACAGAAACCTCCCATATATATATGGGGGGTGATTAAGGCAGAGAAACCCTCTCATATTTAGTGGGGTGGGCAGGGGTACAGAAACCTCTCCCATTTATGTGGGGTGGATTATTGGCACAGAAACCTCCATATATGTCGGGTGGATTTATAGGCACAGAAACATCTCCCATATTTATGGGGGTGGATTATGGGCAATATAGCCCCATATTTATGGGGGTGGATTATGGGGTACAGAAACCCTCCCATATATATGGGGGTTGGATTACAAGTACAGAAACCTCCCATATTTATGTGGTGGATTATGGGCACAAAAATCCTCACCCATAATTATGGGGTGATTATGGGGCAGAAACCTCTCTATATTTATGGGTGTGTGGGATTATGGGTGCCAGAAACCTTCTCCCATTATGGGTGATTAATGGGCACAGAAACCTCTCCCCATATTTATGTCGGGTGGATTATAGGGCACAGAAACCCTCCTATATTTATGGGCGTGGATTATGGGGCAGGGCCAGAAACCTCCCCCATATTTACAAGCCGGGTGGATTGTAGGGTGTTATGAAACCTCCCATATTTATGTGGGTGGATTATGGGCACAGAAACCTTCCCATATTTATGGGGGTGGATTATGGGGCACAGAAACCCCAAGGCACTATAGGGGGGTGGGATTTCAGTACAGAAACCCTCTCCCACATTTATGGGGGTGGATTATAGGGCATTACAGGTTCCCATATTTATGGGGGCTGATTATGGGGTACAGAAACCCTCCCATATTTATGTGGGGTGGATTTGGGGCACAGAAACCCTCCCATATTTATGGCGGTTGACAAAGGGCACAGAAACCCTCCCACATTTTAGTGCGGGGGAAGGATTAAGGGCACAGACCCTCCCATATATATATGTCGGTGGATTATGGGGTACAGAACCCTCCATATTTATGTCAAAGTGGGATTGTAAGAAGCAGAAACCCTCCTATTTATGTTGGGTGGATTATGGGGTACAGAAACCCTCCCATATTTATGGGGGTGGATTATGGGGCACAGAAATCTCCCATATTTATGTTTGATGGACGAGAAGCAGAAACCTTCCCATATTTATGTGGGGGTGCAGATTATGGGCAAAAGAATTTCTCCCATATTTATGTGGGGTGGGTTATGGGTACAAAAACCTCTCCCCACATTTATGGGGGGTATTATGGGGCACAGAACTCTCCCCATATTTTTGGGGGTGGATTAAAGGGCACAGAAACCTCCCATATTTAAGGGGGTGATTATTGGCACAGAAACCTCTCCTATTTAGTGGATTATGGCACAGAAACCTCCATATTTATGTGGGTTGATTATGGGGTACAAACCCCGCTATATTTATGGGGGGTGGATTACAAGTATGAAATATTTATGGGGGTGATTATGGGGCATGAAATCTCTCTCCCTATTTATGTCGGTGGATTATGGGGTACAGAACCTCTCCCATAGGTCAGGATTATGGGGTACAGAAACTGCATATATAAGGGGGTGGATTATGGGCACAGAAACCCTCCCATATTTATGTCGGTGATTATAGGCACAGAAACCCTCCCATATTTATGTGGGTGACTATGGCTTACAGAAACTCTCCCATATTTATGGGGGTGGATTATGGGGTACAGAAACCTTTCCCATATTTATGGGGGGTGGATTATGGGGATTATGTGGGGGTACAGAAACCTCTCCCATATTTATGTCGGGTGGATTATGGGGTACAGAAACCTCTCCCATATTTATGTGGGGTGGATTATGGGGTACAGAAACCTCTCCTATATTTATGTGGGGTGGATTATGGGGTACAGAAACCTCTCCCATATTTATGTGGGGTGGATTATGGGGTACAGAAACCTCTCCCATATTTATGGGGGGGGTAGATTAAGGGGAACAAGGACCTCTCCCTTATTTATGGGGGGTGGGTTATGGGGTACAGAAATCTCTCCCATATTTATGTCGGGTGGATTATGGGGTACGGAAACCTCTCCCATATTTATGTCGGGTGGATTATGGTGTACGGAAACCTCTCCCATATTTATAGGGGGTGGATTATGGGGTACAGAAACCTCTCCCATATTTATGTGGGGTGGATTATGGGGTACAGAAACCTCTCCCATATTTTTGTCGGGTGGATTGTGGGGTACAGAAACCTCTCCCATATTTATGTGTGGTGGATTATGGGGTACAGAAACCTCTCCCTTATTTATGGTGGGTGGATTAAGGGGTACAGAAGCCTCTCCCATATTTATGTGGGTGGATTATGGGGAACTAAACCCTCTCCCATATTTATGGCGGGTGGATAAAGGGGTACAGAAACCTCTTCCATATTTATGGGGGTTGGATTAAGGGGTACAGAAACCTCTCCCATTTTTATGGGGGGTGTATTATGGGGTACAGAAACATCTCCCATATTTATGGGGGGTGGATTAAGGGGTACAGAAACCTCTCCCATATTTATGTGGGTGGATTATGGGATAGAAAAACCTCTCCCATATTTATGGGGGGTGTATTATGGCGTACAGAAACCTCTCCCATATGTATGTGGGGTGGATTATGGGGTACAGAAACCTCTCCATATTTATGGGGGTGGATTAAGGGGTACAGAAACCTCTCCCATATTTATGGGGGGTGGATTAAGGGGTACAGAAACCTCTCCCATATTTATGTGGGTGGATTATGGGGTACAGAAACCTCTTCCATATTTATGGGGGTTGGATTATGGGGTACAGGAACCTCTCCCATATTTATGGGGGTGGATTATGGCGTACAGAAGACTCTCCCATATTTTTGTGGGGTGGATTATGGGGTACAGAAACCTCTCCCATATTTATGGGCGTGACGCAAGGCTGGTGAAACCTCCATATTTATGTCGGGTGGATTGTAGGGCACAGAAACCTCCCATATTTATGTGGGGTGGATTATGGGTACAGAAACCCTTCCCCATATTTATGGGGGGTGGATTATGGGGCACAGAAACCTCCCTCATACAATTATAGGGTGGATTAAAGGGCAGAAACTGTTCCTATATTATTTATGGGGGTTAATATGGGGTACAGGAAACTTCCTATATTTATGAGGGGTGGATTATGGGCACAGAAACCCTCCCATATCATTTATGGCGGTTGGCTGGGGGTACAGAAACTCTCCCACATTTATGGGGTTGGATTAAGGGTACAGACCTCTCCCATATTTATGTCGGGTGGATTATGGGGCAGAAACCTCCATATTTATGTCGGGTGGATTATGGGGCAGAAACCCTCCCCATTTAAATGGGTGGATTATGGGGGCACAGAAACCTCCCAAATTTATGTGGGTGGATTATGGGCACAGAAACCTCCTATATTTATGGTGGGGTGGGATTAAGGGCATAAGAAACCTCCCATATTTATGGGGGGGGTGGATTATGGGCACAAAAATCTCCCATATTTATGCCGGGTCGGATTATGGGGTACAGAAACTTCTCCCATATTTTAAAGCCAGTGGTTTATGGGGTACAGAAACCCTCCTCTATTTATGGGGGTGTACTATGGGGCACAGAAATCTCCATATTTATGTTTTATGGATTGAGAAAAGGAAGAACCTCCCATATTTGTGGGGTGGATTATGGGGGCAAAGAAATTTCTCCCATATTTATGTGGGGTGGATTACAAAAACCCTCCCCATATTTGGTGGGGTGATTATGGGCACAACCTCTCCATGGCTGGGTGGATTAAAGGGCACAGAAACCTCCCAGCATTTATGGGGTGATTATCGGGCAATAAGAAACCCTCCCATATTTATGTCGGGTGGATTATGGGGCAGAAACCTCCCCATATTTATGTGGGTTGACTTATGGGGTACAGAAACCCTGCCATATTTATGGGCGGTGATTAAGGGCATGGAAACCTCCAATATTTATGGGGTGGATTATGGGGCACAGAAATTCCTCCCATATTTATGTCGGGTGGATTATGGGGGTACAGAAACCCTCCCATATTTGTGTCGGTGGATTATGGGAAGGTGAAACCTCCCCTACATATATGGGGGGTGATTATGGGGTACAGAAACCTCCCATATTTATGTCGGGTGGATTATAGGGCACAAAACCTCTCCCATATTTATGGGGTGGACTATGTTTACAGAAACCTCCCATATTTATGTGGGTGGATTATAGGTACAGAAACCTCCCCATATATTTATGGTATGCTGGATTATGGGGCACAGAAACCCTCCCTGTTTATGGGGGTGGATTACAAGCAGAAACCCGCCCATATTGGCAAGTGTCGTGGGTGGATTATGGGCACAGAAACATTCCATATTTATGTGTGGACTATGGGTACAGAAACCTCTCCCATATTTATAAAGTGTGGATTATGGGGTACAGAAGTCCTCCCATATTATTTATGTCGGGTGAGAGAAAATAAAACCCATATTTATGTGGGGTGGATTAGGGCAAAACTCCTATACACAGGCGTGGGGATTATAGGTACAGGAAACCCCAGAAGCAGTGTCGTGGGTGGATTATAGGGTACAGAACATCTCCCATATTTATGTGGGGTGGATTATGGGGCACAGAAAACCTCCTCTATTTATGGGGGGTGGATTATGGGGCACAGAAACATCTCCCAGACATGTGGGTGGATTATGGATACAGAAACCTCTCCCATATTTATGGGGGGTGTAATATGGGGTACAGAAACCTCCCATATTTATGGGGTTGGATTAACGGAACAGAAACCCTCCCACATTTATGGGGGTAGATTATACAGAAACCCATCCCATATTTATGTCGGTGGATTATGGGTACAGAAACCTCCTGCATTTGTAAGTCAAAGTGATTATGGGGCACAGAAACCTCTCCCATATTTATGCTGGTGGATTGGTGGGTACAGAAACCCTCCCCATATTTATGTCGGGTGGATTATAGGGCACAGAAACCCTCCCATAATTACGGGGTGGATTATGGGTACAGAAACATCTCCTATATTATGGGGGTGATTATGGGCATGAGAAACCTCCCATATTTATGGGGGTGGATTGCTGGAGAAATCTCTCCATATTTATGTCGATGGATTATAAAGAAACCCTCCCATACTTATGGGGTGGATTAAGGGCACAGAAACCCTCCCATATTTATGTCCGGTGGATTATGGGCACAAGAACCCGTCAAATATTTATGGGGGGTGGATTAAGGGCACAGAAACTTCCCATATTTATGTCCAGTGGATTATGATGAAACCTGTCCCATATTTATGGGGTGGATTAAGGGCACAGAAACCCTCCCATATTTATGTGGGTGGATTATGGGATACAGAAACCTCTCCTATATTTATGGGGGGTGGATTATGGGACAGAACCTCCCCATATTTGTTGCATTTATGGGCAGAAACCCTCCATATTTATGGGGGATTAAGGGTACAGAAACCTTCCCAACATATTTATGTCCGGTGGATT
>NW_024727299.1:0-13212 GCF_018991925.1 Homarus americanus
AGAAAATACAATCAATAGAAGATAATTTCAAAAGGAATGAAATATACGAGAAAAGTGAAACAATGAAACATTACCATCATGTTCTCATGAACACAAAATTTACATATGGGAAAAATAGGAGTAGGTGGAAAGATTCAGTGTATATGAGGTTAAGATTAGGATATAAATATTATTGGGAACTTGGAGCTGAGAGAAGTGAACAGGATAAAGAATGTAGAGTTTGTAGAACACCCAGATCCCATACCCTGCCACATTATATACTGGAATGCCCATTGCTTAGTGTATATAGAAATGTCCATATAAATAATGTCCCCATGCAAATAGAGTGGATGTTTAAAAATAGGAAAATTGATGAAATATTAAAGAAATATAGAAATTTTGCATCTAGAATATAACTATGTACTATAACTGATTATATGAAATATTAGGAATTTATGTGAGTCCTGAGAGGGACATTCCTGGACTGGGGTGGAGATGACTTATGTCACTTCATCCCTTTGAGATGTATTCATGTTTTTTGTATCTCAATAAACGTATCAATCAATCAATCATTCTCACGACTCGGTGTCACCACAGGAGCGAACTTTTATCCATGACTGTATTTTATTTATTTTTATTTTTTGAGAATAAAATCTTGACGTACTATTTGCTTGTTTTAGCATTTATTTATTTATTTATTTATTTATTTATTTTGGGGTGGGGTGTGGGGGGGTGTATGAAGGTTTGTCATTAATTCTGGACTTAAACCTTATGATGGGAGTGCTTAAGAAAAGTATGTTGCCTCAGTAGTTTTTTTTTCTTTTGATAATTGCAGAATGTAAACACCATCATTTGAGAGCCGCTTCAGCGCGTAATGCATTGAGTGACGTCATCAGCCACTCGAGTTTGTCAGAAATTTAACCCCTTGAGTACGATGACTTAACCCTTTGAGTACGATCACTTAACCCTTTGAGTATGATCACTTAACCCCTGAGTACTATAACTTGACCTCTTCAATACACTGACTTAAATCAGCTACGACCTATTGCAATCACCCCAATACCCAGCCTAATCTGTGAAAGTTTTGTGTTCGACTGGGCTTAAGCTGATATTGCAGGAGTCGTAAACCCTCAGCAATTTGGCAATATGAAAACTTCCTCCACCACTCACTGACTTGTCAGCTTTCTCGATTACATATACCGCCATCTCGAGAAACGAAAAACGTCTGTAGCTGTCGCCTTCATTGATTTCACTAAAGCGTTCGACCTAGTCGACCACAATATAATCATCAACAAAACCATTGACCTCGGTCTTCGGAGAAGTCTTATACCATGGCTTACAGACTTCCTCAGTGACCGACGCCAAGCTGTACGCTTCCGAGGGGCTGTCTCCACCTTTCAGTCACTCACCTGTGGCGTCCCCCAAGGCACCAAGATGGGACCACTCTGCTTCCTTATGCTCATCAATGATGCCCTAAGAGAAACCCCTGCTCTCTGGAAATATGTCGACGACTCCACTATTGGGATCAGCGTCAACAATTCTGCTCCCGACTATACCGCCCCTCAGGATTTATTGAACAGTCTCCAAAACTGGGCCACCAACAACTATGTCACTATCAACCATACCAAGAGCATGGTTATGCACATCAACCTCTCCTCCGACATTGTCCCACCTCCTTCCATTACTGTAGGTCCGAACACACTCCAGGTTGTAGATTCCACGAAGCTCCTCGGCGTCACCATAGACAACAAACTAAATTGGAAACCACACGTCAGTGAAGTTGTCAAATCCTCCAGTTTCCGTCTCCTCCACCTCCGCTGACTCAAGTCCCTCGGAGTTCCTGCACACGAGCTCCTCAGTGTTTACACAACATTCATACTTCCCAAGCTCACCTATGCCTCCCCCACCTGGTCTTCCTCCCTAAATGCCACACAACATAAACACCTAGAAAAAGTGCAAAAGAGGGCATGCAAGATTATTCTCTCCCCTTCCTACTCCACATATCAAGAAGCGCTCAACACACTGACCCTTTCAACTCTCACTGACCATCACCACGACCTGATCTGCAAATTTGGTAAGAAGCTTCTAGACCATCCTCGACACCAGCTCCTACTACCACTTGAGATCCCTAGCCCGAGAATTGCTGTTCGACACCACAACCGCATCCAGCCCATACGTGCACGAACTGATCGCTGTAAGAACAGCCCAGTCCCAACCATTGTAAAAATTATCAATAACTTGTAATAAACCAGTGTATTCACTCCCAGTAAACACTACTCCTTGCACTGTCACTATGTTTAAATGCCCTGTAGTATGAGCTTTTCCCCATCTAGTTATTATATATCTTATTTATATCACTTATGTTACTTGTATATTATTTGTAATTCGAAACCCATTCCCCAGATATGTAACTGTATATTTTCAGCCTTCTGGCTGCCAAGCTCTTTCAATAAACCGTTAATTATTATTATTATTATTATTATTATTATTATTATTATTATTATTACTTAACCCCTTGAATATTTGAGGAATAAGTCGTCATACTCAAGCGGTTAAGTCATCGTACTCGTGTCGTTAAATTATCGTACTCGTGTCGTTAAATCACCATACTCATATATTTAAGTCATCGTTATTCAAGGTGTTGAGTCATAGTACTTATGGGTTAAGTCTTCGTACTCAAGGGGTTGATGACGTCACAACAGTCATTAATCGCTGAAGCGGCTTTCAAGGTTAGGTTAGGTTTGTTAGGTTAGGTTAGGTTAGAATTTCACAGAACATTATGTAATTTGCTGATGTTTTAAGCTATTGGACTTTGATGGGGCTTTATTATATATAAGTAGTTGACAGTTATTTCACACAGTTATCTGGATTCTGGTAAGGCCTTTCTTTAAAGTGGTATCAACAGATGTCTTTGAGCTGGTTTTTATCCCTGAGTGTGTGTCCTTTAGAGGCACAGACGAACTTGTTGGTTGGTTGTGCTCGCTGGACAACAGGTGGAAGGCTGCCGGACACACCTGCACCAGCTCACATACTCAACCTGTAGAAGAAGTAATTGTCTTGTTGTTCTAAAGTGGATGTTTGATGTTTATAGTAGGAGTCACAGATGGTGTAAACAGAGTAACGATCAGTACAACAACAGATTTACCAAAGTATACTATTTATACACACAAAATACATATGTAAACATGTATTTTGTTACTGTGATTTCTTCTGAGATATCATAACAGTGATAAAGACCGCTTAATTTTCCTGATGTTGGGATAATTGTTTGTCTTATGTGTACGGATGTTACTGCTGTCTACACACACACACACACACACACATACACACCACATTAACAAACGTGTATATACTGTACATGGCGCGTCTTCACGATACTGTATATAGACAGGTAGCATCAAGTGTTGTGTTGCGCAGCAGAGACGACTGAGGGGTCACATGGGTCCCAGCTTTAGGTCCTGATTATAAAAGGACTTCATCGTACCTAGGACTGAGACGGATTAGAATTAAGGACCTACTAGGATCTTGGTAGGTTAGGTTAGGTTAGGTTGGAGTCTATGTGGACTGGGCCCGTTTAAGCAATCACCCACACAACCACCAGACCAGGGCCACAACAAGACCGAAAAGTGTAAAAAAAAACAAAAAAGTTGACTCAAATATTAAAAATGTCTACACAATGACAAATATCGCCTCTTAATCATTATTTTTCGAGTCTGACCACACGATAAAACCCTCCAGCGTCTGATAAAGGTTCTCCAGATACCGCTGACAACACGATATGGCCATTTAAAACCCAGCGGGGTGGAGGGGCGGGGTAGTGACTCAATGTGGCCTGGCAGGTTTTTTTTTTTTTTTTTAACGGGGCTTAGCCCACCCAGGCACAGGTCACTGACCCACATCGGGGCCTAGAGGGCCAAAACTGACCCACATCGGGGCCTAGAGGGCGAAAATGTAATAATGATCATAATAATAATAAAAATAATAATAATAATAATAATAATAATAATAATAATAATAATAATAATAATAATAATAATAATAATAATAAAGAAATGCAAAATGAAAAAAATCAAAAGTGAGAAACAATATATGTATGTTGTGTTGTCAATAGTAAGAGAAACAATTGAGACCCTGCATTGTGTGTAAATGAGGCATGAAGTCAGATGAGCAACCTGGGACTTGGTGTGTAGTAGTACTGTGGGGGTGAAGGAAGTCCCTCTACTCTCCCACTACCATCTCACAGACTCCTAACCTAAATTAACCTAATCTAAAATAAAATGAAAATCCAGTTTGGTTTATTAAAGAAACAGTTATAGGGTAAGAGAACTCCGTATTCAACCTGTATAATTTTATTTTATCGGTCACTAAGGTGTGTCGTGTTCCCACACCCTGTCAGTTACTGTGACTCCCCAAAACCTCACGCTGTTGCTTGTTACTGGTACCAGGCTCTTGATAGTAATGTCAGATGTTCCTTGCTTTATTTTCATATCACTAAGGCTTATTACTCTCTCTCTCTCTCTCTACTACCACCACGTGATGGTCGGAATCCACAACAAATACTAGATTCTCTGTTCCTTTAATGTGTTATTCGTCTTTTCTTACTGATGTGAAGGATGTGTTGTGTTGTAGCTCCGTTATTGGTTCAGGGTCCTCATGGTATCACTCTAGTTTAATATCTGTCTCGCTTCCCATCACATAGAGTCACCCATCACCAGCCTGTTCTAACTGTCCGTCCCACCACTTAGCATCACCCATCACCAGCCTTTTCTAACTGTCCGTCCAACCACTTAGCATCACCCGTCACCAGCCTGTTCTAACTGTCCGTCCCACCACTTAGCATCACCCATCACCAGCCTTTTCTAACTGTCCGTCCAACCACTTAGCATCACCCGTCACCAGCCTGTTTTAACTGTCCGTCCCACCACTTAGCATCACCCATCACCAGCCTGTTCTAACTGTCCGTCCCACCACTTAGCATCTCACCATCACCAGCCTGTTTTAACTGTCCCGTCCCACCATAGCATCACCCGTCACCCAGCCTGTTACAACTGTCGTCCTACATAGCATCACCCATCACCAGCCTCTGTTCTAACTGTCCGTCTGCTGGCATCACCCATCACCAGCCTGTTCTAACTGTCCGTCCCACCACTTAGCATCACCCATCACCAGCCTGTTCTAACTGTCCGTCCCATCACTTAGCATCACCCGTCACCAGCCTGTTCTAACTTTCCGTCCCGTCACTTAGCATCACCCATCACCAGCCTGTTCTAACTGTCCGTCCCACCACTTAGCATCACCCATCACCAGCCTGTTCTAACTGTCCGTCCCACCACTTAGCATCACCCATCACCAGCCTGTTTTAACTGTCCGTCCACCACTTAGCATCACCGGCAACCTGTTCTGTGTCCGTCCCACCATAGCATCACCGTCACCAGCCCTGTTTTAACTGTCCGTCCCACCACTTAGCATCATCCATCACCAGCCTGTTCTAACTGTCCGTCTCACCACTTAGCATCACCCATCACCAGCCTGTACTAACTGTCCGTCCCACCACTTAGCATCACCCATCACCAGCCTGTTTTAACTGTCCGTCCCACCACTTAGCATCACCCATCACCAGCCTGTTTTAACTGTCCGTCCCATCACTTAGCATCACCCATCACCAGCCTGTTCTAACTGTCCGTTTCGTAAACCACACGACGTCTGGCTCTCCTAGATGTGCTGATTGACAACGTGAAGGTATGTTAGTCAGTGTGAGTTAAGGAGAGTGACTTCTGTAGTGGGGAAGGAGTGAGTTAAGATTGAGTTTAGGCCCCAGTTCTTAAAAGGCCCCGATCCATTAGGTGTGGGGCCCATTTGACGAGCCACCAATAATTTAGTAGTGCGGTAGTGAGAACGTCATCACCTCTCACAGTTGCAGCAGTAGAGACGACATAAGGGAAGTGTGTTGACATAGTCTGTCGTGTTATTCACCCAAGCGATACACCCGGGTCACACAACAATGTTTCTTATTTGATTACAGTACCCAATATTTTCGTCCCTCCCCCAACACATTGCCCTTACATCTATCATGGTTATTACCCTCCCACACATCCCCTTACATAAACCTCGACTACCCTCACACATACAGTCTCCCCACATATACACTCCCCCCTCACACACACACACCCTTCATAACTCGTAGTTAACCTGTGTAGTCACTCCTTGTCTATCTCACTTTATTACCGTAACTGTTCTGAAACTGTTTAAAGATCCAGTCCTCCTTGTCATCATATACAAGTAATATTATTTACCACTAATATTACTTGTGTATTTCTTGACAACAAAGTGACCCACTCATCTCTGTTTAGTTTGTATTTTCAGTTTTTTGCCTGCCATATTTTTCAATAAACCGTTAATTATTATTACTACTACACACTTCCAACGTTTCCCGACACCCACAATCTGACATTGTCCAGTTTATCCTATGTTGTTTTTACGTGTTTTTCTCTATACGAAAAACTATAATAAATACTAAATTGCTGTTATTAATAACTTATATACTGTAATTATATGTTATGGGAGGGTAGTGTGGAGCGATGGTGAGGCGCGGTGGGGTGGTTGTGGGAACAGGGGCAGTGTAGAGGGTCGCCATCAGTAGCCAACACACACACATGCCAGTCACCACTACCGCCACCACCAACCACACACTAGTACACACCTTCCTCATATCGCAACACCATCTTCATCATGTCATATGTGATAACACGCGGTGCCAGCCAAACAGTCGCCTCTTTTTATCATCTTCCTTCCTCGCCCAATCACACGCGAGAGTGGGAATGGCGCGTTTTATATCAATCCCAAAACCCGCCCCTTTCCTGTATGTGGTGTAATTATTGGAGGCCGGCGGTAATGCGCGGCGCCCCATTGGTTGAGGCTGCAGCTGCCGGGTTATTCAGGTAATAGGAAGGTCCTTATAAAGAAGTCGGAACGTGATTTATCGACGAGTGTGTGGGAGCCATGGGGGAGGACGTGTGTGTCTCCTCCTCCATTTAGTGAAGTTTCTCTCTTACATTGTATTATCACACCACCTGAATGATCCCCTTCACACATAACTCACCAAGTCTTGTGTTTTATTAGTTAGTGATGATGTGATAATATTTTTGAGGCGTATATGATAAGTGTGTTTGGTAGTGTATTCTAAACCTTCATTACATAAAGTGGGTGTGTGAGATACCACCGTCCACCCCCTCCTTCTTCACTACCTCCCCCTATACACTCCTTCCCCTCCCTTCACCCCTTCCCCTTCTCTCCATCCCCCCTCCCCCACCACCTCCTCTAACCCTTACCCTTAGCGGTGAAAAATCCCTCATTGTGGCTCCAAATCTTTTAAAATGGCAAAGAAAACCTTTTCCCATGAGGCGGACGGACGGGTGGACGAGCCAAAAGAGCTTTCCTGAAATTCGTTATGATTTTCTCGGCTAGTCCATCCCTCGGGCCACGGCGGTTTCTACAGGGTTTTCTCAGGGACTCTCTTCGGTTTCTGCGAGTGTTCCCAGGGCTGAGGTGTTTACAGGTCGAGACGTTTTGTGACTGTTAACTGTCTGGGAGGGAAGGAGGGGGTGACGGATGCCGAGGCTTTGTTCTGTCCCCTTCCGCCCCGACGTGTCACCTGAGACCCGCCAGCCAGTTACGACAGGACTGTGTGACCATTGCTATTATCACCACCACTACTACTGCCACCACTACCACTGCTATTATCATCACTACCACCACCATGTCTGTGACTACCACCACGTATCACCACTCACCACCACGTCATCTGCACCACTTAAAATCACCACTAATACTACTACTAACGTGACCACTGCTGTTATCACCACCACTGCCACCACCGCCACCACCACCACCACCACCACCACCAACACTGAAACTTGCTACTGTTCGCTTTGTGTCCATTCTTCTCCCCTCCCCTTCTCGGTCTTTCTTCCATCTTCTTTCTCTTCTCTCCTCTTTCTCCTCCTTCTTTCTTCCTTCTCACTTTCCTCCTACTCCTTATTTTCTTCCTTCTCCTTCCTCCGCCTCTTCTTCTTCCTCTTCCCCTTTACGTCCCTCCTCTTCTTCCTCCTCTTCTCCTTCTTCCCTTCCTCCCCACTCCTCCTTCCCCTACCCCTCCTCCTCCTCCCCCTCCTCCTCCCCCTCCTCCCCTCCTCCTCCCCTCCTCCTCCTCCCCCCTCCTTCCCCTCCCTCACCTCCCCCCCTCCTCCTCCTCCCCCCTCCTCCTCCCCACTCCTCCTTCCCCTACCCCTCCTCCTCCTCCCCCTCCTCCTCCCCCTCCTCCCTCCTCACCCAGGGAGAGATGGACGAGAGATACAAGTCGTGTAATATCCGCTGAGGACGCTCCAAGTGACGGCATCATCTCAGGCCTGGCCTGGCGTGGACTTGGAGCCTATACCTATAGTCTTAGTAGCCCCATTGCTTACATTGCCCCGTAGCCCGTCCTCGACAAGCTATACCTGATTTATGGGTTGATCGTGTAGCCCCCTCCCTCCCTCCCTCCCCCTCTCTCAGTAGTGGCTGTATAAGAAACATGTAAAATACTCCAGCTATATAGTAAACGTGTTCGTATGTATAGCCTCAGTTGTGCTACACGATGAAAGACTACTAGACGATAGCAGGTCTGTGGCACCTTGGGGAGTCTAGCCAGTTACACCAAGTTACCTCCGTGAATTTCCGCCTTTATTTAGTTGTGGTCGTATTGTTTAAGACGCTAGTTGTTAACATTTAGGTGAGAATAAGTAAATATTATCAAAACAACATTGAAAAACTCATAAGTGACTTTGTAATATAATTCAGTCGAGGTTGATCGGTGTTTTTTGTCTTTTTTTTTTAATTGTTTCAATATGTGTTAAAGTCATCACTGTGTTGACAATATAATATAAAAGACAAAGAACATTTAAATATACGGATTTAGTTTCAGGGTTTAATTAGTTATTTATTAATTACATTTATTACTATGATATTTGTTTTCGTCTCATGTGTACAGTTTAAGTCTTTACTGTTGTTTTAAGTAACTTTAGATTTAGTTGTTTTTCTCCCAAACTTATGTTGACATTTACATTGTTTAGAATATATCATATAACGCGTCATGATCATCCTGTGTTTATAAAGATAAGAGTTAAGTAATATTCCTTAAGGTTAAGTTACTTCAACTATTCACGTGGACCTAATATGATGACCTACATGGTCACCTATGGCCAGTGTGTGTGTCCGCTAAGTAGGGGTAAAGGAATACTTTTTATTGTTATAATAATGTAAATTAATTTACACATAATAATATTATTACTGTTTCATATAAGACGACATTTACAATCATAAGATATTCCAATATACCTAAAGCAGGTTACGTTACGTTACGTTATGTTTTGTATGAAGCTTTTCATTTGTATGTATTACTGCTAAGGAAAAAATGACAATAAGTGTTAAATTTAATACAAATGTAAACTAAAGTGTAAAAAAATCAGAAGGAAAAATGACAATAAAAATTGGATTGTCGGCCATTAACTTGGTAACACCTTTTGTATTAACCGATACGTGATGCCTTAATGAGCCTTAAGACACTGGTGCCGTTCTCACTGTAAGGCTGCTATAATTCTCTGACGCTGTTGTACACAACCGACTTAGTTGTTCCCACGGGTGTAGAGATGAACCAATGGCCTCCAGGCTGCTGGCACGAGGAACAACATTGATAGCCATTAAAAATTTAGATTGTTTGGGCCGAAATACTTTTACTTACGAAACACTGCTAGCATGTATTGGCAAGGGCAGCCCGGAACCGTCAGGAACTCCGCCGATTGGATCCCATAGGCCACCCTTCTTCGCCAATCTCCTTAGGTGCTGAGGCAACTGAGGGTCTTCAGGACTCCGCCGAGAGGGCCAGAACAGCCGTCCTCACGCCCCCAAGGAGTGATGCTAGCGAAGGTCCCGCTGGACCCCCGAGTAAGGTTGAGACTTTTCCTCTATTTCTCTTTAAGACAGAGAGGCAACACTGGCTAGTGACGCTAAGAGTATCTACTGTCATATCTTGATATATTATTACTTATTTTATAGTGGCGTCCACAACACACCGAGACTTTGGTGTTTGTTTCTGTGAGTTAAGGAGATACAGTGAGTCAACCTGAGACGTTAGTCAGCTGGTGCACAAGTTTTGAATTACGATCACAAGTACTCATATTTCATTATTTCTATTATCCTCGCTGGGTGGGAGATAAAGACTGATGTTATAGTTATAATTATAGGCACCAGTAACTCATGTAATGTTATCGGTATTCAGTCCCCAGTAACTTATTGACAATTTCTTCACATTTTTTTTTACGGGATTAGTCAGGTCACAGGTCAATGACCCACATCAGGGCCTGGGGGTCGAAAATATAATAATAATAATAATAATAATAATAATAATAATAATAATAATAATAATAATAATAATAATAATGATAATAATAATAATAATAATAATAATAATAATAATATTAATAATAGAGAGAAACATTATATGTATGTTGTGTTGTCAAAGTAAAAGAAACAATTGTGACCTGCAATTGTGTAAAAATGAGGCAGAAAGTCAATAAGAAGTGTGACGTAGATGTTTCATATTTATATTCAGTCAGCATAATGAAGTGATGATCTTCACGGCCAGGAGGAGTTGTGCTGAAAGCCCGACGGTGTATTCAGTGTCTTCCAGGAGCAGTATGATAGTGTGTAAGTTGGTGGATGATAAAGTGGCAACACACTGTAGGAGCCTCCTGAGGGATCCTCCACGTAATAAATGGTGAGTTATTGACGTGGGTCTTGTAAAAAAAAAAAAATAATAATAATAATAATAATAATAATAAACGGTTTATTAATAGAGTTGCAGCCGGTGGCTGAAAATATACAGACTTACATTTGATTTAGACATAATGATATAATATGCATTGAATACATTTACAGGGCTGTACAGTACATAATGAGGAGTTGTTTTTTATTTTAACAATAGAGGGGATGGTGCTGTTCTTATATCTATCGGTGCGGGCTCTTATGGGCTGAATTTTGTTGTAGAGGCGGACTGCGCGAGTTGGGTGGGGGGCTGCAGGTGGCAGGAGGTGGCGATGGCGAGGGTGGTGCAGTAGTCCACGGCCAAACCTTTCCAGTGCTTGGTGGTGGAGGTCACTGAGGGATGGCATTTCCAGGGTGGAGAGAGCGGTGGTGTAGCCGGAGTATTCTGCGCCGAGCATGATTCTGCAGGCCCTTTTATGTACCTTCTCTAGCTGACGTTGTTGGGTGGAGTTGAGAGAAGACGACCAGGCTGGTGACGCATACGTTAGTTTGGGGAGAATAAAGGCGTTGTAGATGGTCCTCAGCTCTGGCGTGGGTGTCCCAAGTGACCTAAGTCTTCGTAGCATGTAGAGACGGTACAAGGCTGCCTTGACTGTGTTATTTACATGGGCCTTCCAGTCAAGTTTGTTGTCTATAGTTACACCCAGGAGTTTGGCAGACTGCACCAGCTGGAGAGGATGGGCACCCACTGTGACTGCTGGGGCTTGCACTGGAGTGGTGGCAGTATTGATGTGCATGACTACGGTTTTGGTGTGGTTGATGGTGACCTTGTTCTCCGTAGTCCATGCCTGTAGCCTGTCCAGGGTGTCTTGGAGCGATAAGTAGTCTGGTGCGGTGTTGTCCACTGAAACCCCCACAGTGCAGTCATCCACGTATTTCCACCTGTGAGGAGTGTCCGATAGAGCGTCGTTGATCAGGATGAGGAAGCACAGTGGTCCCATCTTGGTCCCCTGGGGAACACCGCAGGTGAGGTGTTGGAATGTAGAGACCAAGCCCTGATACCTCACTGCTTGGCGACGTCCACTCAAGAAATCAGTGAGCCATGAGACCAGGTTGGTAGGCAGCCCTAGTGCAATAGCCTTGTTGATAACAGTGCAGTGATCAACAGGGTCAAAGGCCTTCCTGAAGTCCACAAGGGCAACGGCCAGTGATGTCTTACGTTTCTGCAAGTTTTTGTGCAGAAAATTCAGAAAGCCCACCAAGCAGTGTGATGTAGAGGAGGTCCTCATATTGCCAAATTGCTGTGAATCAATTGACTGACAGATACTGGCAAATGCCCACTCAAAAACAAAGTCCTCACAAAATAGACTGGGTATGGGGGTGATGGCAACTGGCCTGAGGTCGTTAGGGGACTGTGGGGTGGTGACCTTGGGGATCGGGGTGACAAATGCGGTTTTCCATTCATTAGGGCATTTGCTTTGTCTGAGGGATGCATTAATAATAGAACAGAGGGGGGGTGGCAAGTTCGACTGCAAACTCCTTGTATATTTTGATTGGGAGGTCAATTGGGGTCGTGGAGCGTTTGGATTTAAATTTCAGGAGTTTGTTGGCGATTTCATATGGTTGGACACTGGGAGGGGGGAGGAAGGTAAGTCAGCTGGGAGGAGAGTGAGGTGTGTGTGTGTGTGTGTGTGTGTGTGTGTGTGTGTGTGTGTGTGTGTGACCTGTGGTGAAATGGTCAGCATCCTGCCCGAGTTCGATCCTCGGGCAGGGTGAAACTATGGGCAAGTTCTTTACGCCATTTGCCTCTGTCTACCCAGCAGTAATTGGGACCCTGGATGTTAATCGATTTGCGGATCGTTTTCCGGGGTAATGGTTAGCCAGTGCAGTTGGCGAGCTGTCCAGTCTACTCGGACTATTCCTTGACACTGGGTCATGCAGCTCGTTAACTTAGGGTGTGGTTGTTGTGTTGGCGACAGCTTCTACACTTTAACAAATTCACGCCTAGGAGGCCCTTGGGCCGGCCATCCTCGATTTCGAGGGGCTTCCATTATTATGTGTGTGTGTGCTATATAATCCACTATGGATGTGGTAATCATTATTTTACTTGGACTGATGGATGACACTTAGTAGTGGATGTCGTCGCTCTATATGCGGTGGATGAATGTTGGAGGAGGTGACGACGGGTAGCATGAATAAGCTGGTTTACATTCTACCTTACCTATCATGTCTATGGCGACTGTATCCTGCCTACTGCTCGTATCACGGTGATAGCATGCCAGGTTCGTATAATCTAGCATGGGATGACGTACAAATAAAGAGATGAACATTTAATATACGATATAATGGACGTTACTAGTGAGCTTTGGGTATTACAAGTGGCTGGTACAGGTCGATGGTGATAGTATAGTCAGTAACCATAATTACTGGCCCATC
>NW_024727300.1:0-5243 GCF_018991925.1 Homarus americanus
TATATATATATATATATATATATATATATATATATATATATATATATATATATATATATATATATATATATATATATATATATATATATATATATATATATATATATATATATATATATATATATATATATATATATATATATATATATATATATATATATATATATATATATATATATATAGATATATATATATTACTGATCTATGCAGGTAGTTACATATATTTACTTATATTCATCTACCTAAACTATCAACTATATTTATCTTTGTGTGCGTGTACATGTATGGACAGGTATGTATGTCTGGCAAGTGGTATAGCTGGTACTACATTATCGGACATATAGCTACATATAATACAATAAACAGACAAACACAACATTGACTTAAACATTTACTAACACATAAAGCTAAGACAGTGGTTGTTGACTGGTGTATTAAGTCTTACGAACACTTAACGTCACTCACTGTGCTGGCGTCCACTCACTACTTTGTTTACCACGAATATGCAGCTAAGAGTTGTGTTATATTCAAGATCTACGTCAGTGTAGCCGCCAGGAGGCAACTTACTACCAGTGTTGTTACAGGTGAACATAAGAAAATAAGGAGTCTGCAATAGGCCGGTTGGCCTGTGCATGGCAGCTCCTGTCGAGGGTTACTACCACTCTCTATCATCCATGAATCTATCTAGCCTCCTTTTGAAACTTTCCAGAGTTCCCGCACTTACTACAAAGTTGCTAAGCTTGTTCCACTCGTCCACCACCCTATTTGTGAACCAGTTACTTCCTATCTCCCTCCTAAACCTAAACTTATCCAACTTGAATCCGTTGCTCCGAGTCCTATCCTGCTCGGATATTATAAGAACTTTATCTATATCCCCTTTATTGATTCCTTTCACCCACTTAAATACTTCTATCATATCTCCCCGCACTCTTCGTCTGTCTAGGGAATGCAAGTTAAGTTTCTTTAACCTATCCTGATATGGAAGGTTTTTATGTCCCGGAATCATTTTTGTCATTCTTCGGTGCACCAACTCTAGTGAATTTATATCCATTCTATAATAAGGGCACCAGAACTGAACCGCATAATCGAGGTGCGGCCTGACTAGCGCAAGATATACAGGTAGTTGCAATAAGACCTCTGCACTCTTGTTACTTACACTTCTAGATATAAAACCCAATACTCTGTTTGCCTTATTTCGAACATTAACGCACTGTTTTCTAGGTCGAAGGTCCGGGCTTAAAAGTTCCCTAGGTCTCTTTCACAAGTCGACTTCTCTAGGTTGATGTTGTTAAGGCTGTATACATTATAAGTATTTGTTCTTCCAATATTATGTACGCTGCACTTGCTGGTGTTGAATTTCATTTGCCATTTGCCAGGTGTGTGGTGATGACAGCGGCAGTGTTGTACAGGTGTGTGGTGATGACAGCGGCAGTGTTGTACAGGTGTGGTGACGACAGCGGCAGTGTTGTACAGGTGTGTGGTGATGACAGCGGCAGTGTTGTACAGGTGTGGTGATGACAGCGGCAGTGTTGTACAGGTGTGTGGTGATGACAGCGGCAGTGTTTTACAGGTGTGGTGATGACAGCGGCAGTGTTGTACAGGTGTGTGGTGATGACAGCAGCAGTATAGTACAGGTGTGTGGTGATGACAGCAGCAGTGTTGTACAGGTGTGTGGTGATGAGAGCAGCAGTATAGTACAGGTGTGTGGTGATGACAGCAGCAGTATAGTACAGGTGTGTGGTGATGACAGCAGCAGTATAGTACAGGTGTGTGGTGATAACAGCGGTAGTATTGTACAGGTGTGTGGTGATGACAGCAGCAGTATAGTACAGGTGTGTTTCCTCACTGACACAATATTACCACCAGCGGGCAGGAAGCTCCGTCCCGTCCCGCCGCGAGTTCTGTGTAACTATTGTAATACTGCTCCCGTACCTCCACAACTAACACACAAGTAGATCACACACTCCTCACACACCAGTAGATCACACACTCCTCACACACCAGTAGATCACACACTCCTCACACACAAGTAGACCACACACTACTCACACACCAGTAGATCACACACTCCTCACACACCAGTAGATCACACACTCCTCACACACTCCACACACACCAGAAGATCACACACTCCTCACACACCAGTAGACCACACACTACTCACACACCAGTAGATCACACACTCCTCACACACCAGTAGATCACACACTACTCACACACAGGTAGATCACACACTCCTCACAAACTCCTCACACACCAGTAGATCACACACTCCTCATACAACCAGTAGATCACACACTCCTCATTCACCAGTAGACCACACACTCCTCACACACCAGCAGACCACACACTACTCACACACCAGAAGACCACAAACTCCTCACACACTCCTCACACACCAGTAGATCACACACTCATCACACACCAGTAGATCACACACTATTCACACACCAGTAGATCACACACTCCTCACACACCAGTAGACCACACACTCCTCACACAACAGTAGACCACACACTACTCACACAGCAGTAGATCACACACTCCTCACACACCAGTAGACCACACACTCCTCACACACCAGTAGATCACACACTCCTCACACACCAGTAGACCACACACTCCTCACATACCAGTAGACGACACACTACTCACACACCAGTAGACCACACACTCCTCACACACTCCTCACACACAAGCAGATCAAACACTCCTCACACACCAGTAGATCACACACTATTCACACACCAGTAGATCACCCACCCCTCACACACTCCTCACACACCAGTAGACCACACACTACTCACACAGCAGTAGATCACACACTCCTCACACACCAGTAGGCCACACACTCCTCACACACTCCTCACACACCAGTAGATCACACACTCCTCACACACCAGCAGACCACACACTCCTCACACACCAGTAGACCACACACTACTCACACACCAGTAGATCACACACTCATCACACACCAGTAGATCACACACTCCTCACACATTCCTCACACACCAGTAGACCATACACTCCTCACACAACAGTAGATCACACACTCCTCACACTCCAGTAGACCATACACTCCTCACACACCAGTAGATCACACACTCCTCAAACACTCCTCACACACCAGTAGATCACACACTCCTCACACACCAGTAGATCACACACTCCTCACACACCAGTAGACCACACACTCGTCACACACCAGTAGATCACACACTCCTCACACACCAGTAGATGACGCACTCCTCACACACCAGTCGACCACACACTACTCACACAGCAGTAGACCACACACTACTCACACACCAGTAGACCACACCCTACTCACACATCAGTAGATCACACACTCCCCACACACCAGTAGAAAACACACTACTCACACACCAGTAGACCACACACTCCTCACACACCAGTAGACCACACACTACTCACCCAGCAGTAGATCACACACTCCTCACACACCAGTAGATCACACACTCCTCACACACCAGTAGACCACACACTACTCACACACCAGTAGATCACACACTCCTCACATACCAGTAGACCACACACTCCTCACACACCAGTAGGTCACACACTCCTCACACACCAGTAGACCACACACTACTCACACACCAGTAGACAACACACTCCTCACACACCAGAACATCACACACTACTCACACACCAGTAGATCACACACTCCTCACACACCAGTAGACCACACACTACTCACACACAGGTAGATCACACACTCCTCACACACCAGTAGATCACACACTCCTGACACAACAGTAGATCACACACTACTCACACACCAGTAGATCACACACTCCTCACACACCAGTAGATCACACACTCCTCACACACCAGTAGACCACACACTCCTCACACACCAGTATACCACACACTCCTCACACACCAGTATATCATACACTCCTCACACACCAGTAGATCACACACTACTCACACACCAGTAGATCACAAACTACTCACACACTCCTCACACACCAGAAGATCACACACTACTCACACACCAGTAGATCACACACTCCTCACACACCAGTAGATCACACACTCCTCACACACCAGTAGACCACACACTCCTCACACAACAGTAGATCACACACTCCTCACACACCAGTAGACCATACACTCCTCACACACCAGTAGATCACACATTCCTCACACACCAGTAGACAAAACACTCCTCACACACCAGTAGATCACACTCCGTCACACACCAGTAGATCATACACTCCTGCCACAAATAGACCACACACTCCTCACACACCAGTAGACCACACTCCTCACACACCAGTAGACCACACTCTCCTCACACAACAGTATATCACACCCTCACACACCAGTAGACCATACACTCCTCACACACCAGTAGATCACACTCCCTCCCACCCTCACACACCAGTAGATCACACACTCCTCACACCAGTAGACCACACTACCACACCATTAGATCACACCTCACACCTCAGTAGACCACACACTCACACACAGTAGATCACACACTCTCACACACCAGTAGACCACACACTCCTCCAAACATCAGTAGACCATACACTCCTCACCACCAGCAGATCACACACTCCTCACACCAGTAGATCACACACCACCACACACCAGATCTCAACTACTCACACACACCTCACACACCATTAGATCACACACTACTCACACACCAGTAGATCACACACCCTCACACACCAGTAGATCACACACTCCTCACACACCAGTAGATCAAACACTTCACACACACCAGTAGATCCCACACCCTCACACACCAGTAGACCACACACCCTCACACACCAGTAGACCACACACTCCTCACACACCAGTAGACCACACACCAGTAGACCACACACCAGTGGACCACACCAGTAGACCACACACCAGTAGACCACACACCAGTAGACCACACACTCCAACACCAGTAGATCACACTCTCCACACCAGTAGATCACACACATACTCACATACCAGTAGATCACACACCTCACACACCAGTAGACCACACACTCCTCACACACCAATACCACACCCTCACACACCAGCACACACCAGTAGACCACACTCCCTCACACACCAATAGATTACACCTCCTCACACACCAGTAGATCACACACTACTCACACACTCCTCACACACAGTAGACCACACACTACTCACACCAGTAGATCACACACTACTCACACACTCCAAACACACCAGTAGATCACACAATCCTCTACACACCA
>NW_024727301.1:0-20642 GCF_018991925.1 Homarus americanus
ACACACACACACACACACACACACACACACACACACACACACACACACACACACACACACACACACACACACACACACACACACACACACACACACACACACACCATATTCTCGTCACAGTTTTATTATTTCAATTTAAACTAAAACTCCCACAATGAGGCTTTTGTTACTGACGAATTAGTCTGTGTATAATTGTTATCACTAAAAGACAAGTGAAAGGTCATCTTAAGGTCATGTTAAGCACAACAGCATGGGATGGAAAATTCAACCTCATGATGGTTATTAGAAAATGATGTCGGGGTAATGTTTCAAATTCTTTATATTTCGTTTCGACTCTGTTAGGGTCTTCTGGGTTGAGCCGACTTAATGATCACTATCTATGTACACTGTATACCTGCACTATCTATGTACACTGTATACCTGCACTATCTATGTACACTGTATACCTGCACTATCTATGTACACTGTATACCTACACTATCTATGTACACTGTTTGTAAGCCTACTGTATACTATGTACAGTACATTGTATACGTGCACTGTTTATGTACATTATTTGTATTTCTGCAATATCTATATACATTGTAAACCTGCACAGTGTACAGTACATACTGAAGTGATGTGAATTTGTATGATGATTTTACCAAATAAATATCTATCAGTATAAGAAAGACTGGCGGAAGAATGTCTATTGTAAACCCATACACCTCCAGGCCTTGAAACCCACTCAGGTACAAATAATGATCATGGATTCGCCGTCAGTTACCTTACGGAGGGATTAGAAGTGAATGAATAAACACATTACTTATTGTTATTGCAGTAAAATAAAAAATACTGTAATGGCTAAAAAAAAAATGTACAAAGAAAACATCAACAGAACAATCTAGCCATCATAGTGTTATATTCCCGAGTGAGAAAACAAAAGAGTGTAGCAATGCGCATTGTTTTGTTTTACTTGTGGGTCAGGTGTTAGAGAGAGAGTTATTAACAACCATATTCTCACAGGGTTGTCAGGAAATCCCGCAAATGATTCTAAATTTCCTGGACCAAATTCCAGTAGATATACCCCTCTCAGCGTGTGTGTGTGTGTGTGTGTGTGTGTGTGTGTGTGTGTGTGTGTGTGTGTGTGTGTGTGTGTGTGTGTGTGTGTGTGTGTTCGTGAGGTGATGCATTAAATCACAGGTCAGATGGCGTGTAGGCACGTAATTTGTTGGCGTGTGACTTACGGTGGCGTGGGGCGGTAGGTGTCTGAGGACCAGTGACCTTTAAGTAGCGTTGATAATGTGTTACGTAGGCGTGTAGGTCATGTGTGGGTAGGGCGGATAGACGTATAGTGGATGGTTATGAAGGCGTATGGGTGTCTCGGTGTATGTATGTGCGTGTATGTTTGTGCATGTAATAATAATAATAATAATAATAATAATAATAATAATAATAATAATAATAATAATAATAATAATAATAATAATAATAATAATAAAAATAAAAATAATAATAATAATAATAATAATAATAATAATAATAATAATAATAATAATAATAATAATTATTATTATTATTATTATCATTATTATTATTAACGGTTTATTGAAAAAGTTCTGCAGCCCGAAGGCTGAAAATATACATTGGACAAAAATTACTTATTACATACACAGACATGGGGTGGGTGGGTCGTTTAACAAAAGCTTTTATTGCTGAAAGAAGAAGGAACATGAATTGAACATACAAGTTATTATAGTTTACAGTTGATGGCCCGGGCCTGGGCTGGTCATGGAGACACTAGGTGGTGTGGTGTTCACGTGGTGTAGTAACTCGTCCTCGGGTGTTGATATGAAGGACCTCACATGGTCATTGAGACACTAGGTGGTGTGGTGTTCACGTGGTGTAGTAACTCGTCCTCGGGTGTTGATATGAAGGACCTCACATGGTCATTGAGACACTAGGTGGTGTGGTGTTCACGTGGTGTAGTAACTCGTCCTCGGGTGTTGATATGAAGGACCTCACATGGTCATGGAGACACCGGGTGCTGTGGTGTTAACATGGTGCAGTAACTCGTCCTCAGGTGTTGATGTGAAGGACCTCACGTGGTCATAGAGACACCGGATGGTGTGGTGTTCACGTGGTGTAGTAACTCGTCTTCGGGTGTTGATATGAAGGACCTTACGTGGTCATAGAGACACCGAGTGGTGTGGTGTTCACATGGTGCAGTAACTCGTCCTCAGGTGTTGATGTGAAGGACCTCACGTGTAGGCCCGTCCTTTAGGGGGGGGGGTGAACAGGGGCGACCGCCCGGGGCCCATCGCGTGTGGGGGCCCCGCGGGGCCCAGCACTAGACCCAGTGACCTCGGACACATTACCTGTTGACTGGTTAATCTGACCTGACGGCTTACGCCACCATCGCAACCGTGACCTTACCATCCATAGCGACAGTCCCATGGGGGTTGGTGGGGCCCCGCAGTGGCTGAGTTGCCCCGGGCCCCGAACCTCCCTAGGGACGGCCCTGCTCACGTGGTCATGGGGACACCGGGTGGTGTGGGGTGGTGTCACAGTACCTCACTCTGCTGGGTGGTGTTGTGTTATCTCGTAGTCAGGCGCATAACAGGCCGGCCCGCTGTTGTTCCCAGGGTGGACTAATTAGCACCTCCTGGTCAGAAGATGGTGGTCAGTTCCCAGAGGTGCTTATCTCATTGGTGGGTCACGGTTCTCACTGGTACTGTCTAGTGCTGAATTCACTGGCTTAAACACTGTTCATCACTGTTCAACACTGATCCCACTTCCTTCCGAAACGAAATTGTCACTTTTGATTATGTTGATATCCCGGTGGTGAGGATGGGTCGGGGAGAGGGACTTGGGGAATGGGCCGAACATTGGCCAAGGGG
Organism: Homarus americanus; assembly: GCF_018991925.1. Taxonomy (NCBI): domain Eukaryota; kingdom Metazoa; phylum Arthropoda; class Malacostraca; order Decapoda; family Nephropidae; genus Homarus; species Homarus americanus. The sequence goes on from NW_024727301.1 coordinate 2,880, forward strand.
GGCCGCTGCTCAGGAGCAGCGCCTGAATAGGTCTTGACCCTACGGTGGTCAAAGATGTGTGTGTGTGTGTGTGTGTGTGTGCGTGTGTGTGTGTGTGTGTGTGTGTGTGTGTGTGTGTGTGTGTGTGTGTGTGTGTGTGTGTGTGTGTGTGTGTGTGTGTGTGTAGAGTATTGATTATATATATAAATTTGATGATGAATAAATATATAACCATTATTTTATTTCTGGCTCACGGTATTAAGTATTGGTCAGTTTATTGCTCACGGGGAGTCTGGGTTAAACTACGATCACTACTGTTTATGTGTCTGTGTATTTACAACAAGAATATAAGTATAACTGTATGTAGAATTCTCACGTAATTTTAAACCACTAATCATGCTGTTGTTGTTGTGTTTGTGGGTCAGTGATACGTGATTATAGGCACCGAGATGTGTGAGAATAAAAATTAACCGACTAATTAACGGGCTCAATTGATTCACCTGACTCATCTCAATCACCTGACTTATCTCAATCACCTGACTCATCTTAATTATCTCAATCAACTGACCCACCTGACTCACTCGACTCATCTGAATTACTCTTATACAGTTTGGGAGACTTTTAAACACACACACACACACACACATATATATATATATATATATATATATATATATATATATATATATATATATATATATATATATTGGTTGTATTTTTGTTTAAACGCCTTTGATATATAGAAATTCATACAAGTTGTAATCTTATTTTTCCCGTTAAATCTTTAGTATGCAAAAATGATAAAAACTCGTGTTTTTTCCTTTCCATAAAGTCTTAAATAAAAAATAAAACAAGCAGTAATCATATTTTTTTAGGATAATCTCCAAGAACAAAGAATCATAAAAGTTTTGATCTAATATATTTTCGGAAAATCTTTTAAAATCATCATGAAAGCTGTGATATCATTCCAGGAAATCTCAAACTTTTTCACTTCATTCCCCCCATGAGGAACTCTCAACATCCTCGTGGCCCCCCCTCAGTTCTCTCCCAAGCCCCTCACAAATAATGATGAAAATAAACTGTTTTGGTAATCTTCCTTTATTTTAATCTTACACAGAGGGTGGAGAAATGCGTCTAGTGTGGCAGCATTATGTTAGTGTTAAGGTGCAAGCACTGCTTCCTCCCTCTCACTTTCAGCTGCCGCCGCTGGCTAGCCATCGTGGCGAACAGGGAAGCAGCTTGCATAAGTCTTCCCCTGCCTGTATACAGCCTCCTCACCATCAAGATTCCTGCTGTGCCTCCTCGTGGCATCACACGGTAACTGGGTGCCTCGTGGGCCCAGGCTAGATCAGTAGGGGATCTCGGAGTAGCAATGGGCCCCAGAGGGACGGCGCTTAGGCCCACTGGCATGTGGACACGTCATGGCTCCTACCAACCACCGCCCCACTGCCTTGCAGATTAACCTTGGCAGGTATAAGGCTATGGGACTAAACCCCGAACGAAATATCTGAGGCGGAGCCCGGCATCAGGCAGACATGTTTACAGAGCTCCAACAAGACCCCAACGGCGGTGTAGGTGGAAGAGGTGATCACCATGGAAACAATTCGACTACACCGGCGGACGAAGGCAATACCTGATGGACAGGCTACTAAGGCGAAACCCAACAAACTGGGCTATAGGCAGTCCATCGCGACTCTCCCTCTCCTCAGTCGTTGCAACACTTGCACCACTGGATCAGGAAAAGGGAGAGCCAAGATGTGTGGTTGCAACCTGCGCTCCTGCCTCACCACATAAATCAACTCAGGCGCAACCATCATGCAGTTCATCATACCTCTCATCATCATCAAAACCCCTATACCCCCAAAAGTCCTTTGTCAGCTAAACATGTACCTTTGGTACATATAGGATTTTTGGAGTATAATGAAGTGAAGTCGACTGTCCACAACACCCTAGTTAATGCCCAGGTGCTGAGGAGGGTATGTGTTATTAAGGCTGAAGGAAGGAACAGGAGTGAAGGAACCGCTATAGGAGAGACCTTGGAAAATCCAGAAACACATCTATTATTTATCATCAAAGACCATGATGTTTGCTTAGTGTCTATCCTTCATCCATTAGTAATCTCTCCTCCATTATTGTCTGGAGACCCCAATACTTTATTCAGTAATGCCTGATACAATATTGAACACAGGAGTTGCCTTGCCATCATCAGCTTACTGGTAAATGGAAAAAAAAAATATATATATATACATTTACTGTTCTCTCCATACCAGTTGATGGGATAAAATCTTCCTCACGTGGAGAAGATCTTGAGCTCCGAATATCCCTCACATGGAGAAGATTTTGAGGTCAGAATATTTTTCACATGGACATAATCTTGAGGTCAAAATATCCCTCACTTGAAGAAGGTTTTAAGATCAAAATATTCCTCACCTGGAGAAAATACTTAAATATATTGCAGCAATATTCCCCCCGGAAAGTATTATAATATCGCCATCCAGCACTAAAAAATTAGTACAATATTCCAGTTATAATTTTTATACCTCTTATCGTGATGGTTTATATAGTTCACTGACTGACAAGTTAATTATATTGCTTGAGGGTAATTTCCCATAAAAACAATTGTCATTAAATATACTTAACTCTTTTAATAACTTTCCTATCTATCTACCTATCTATCTCTCTCTATCTATCTATCTATCTCTCCATCTCTCTCTCTCTCTCTATCTATGCGACTGTATTATACACTTATTGCAGAGAGAGACACTTCCTATTGACTCAAGACAATCATCTTCCAGAAATCCACCATTGTAAAAAAAATAAAAATCAATAAACATCTTCAATACCTTCAACAATCATGTACAGTTTTGCAATATCTGGCCAATATACCGCCAAGGTAAGAAAGCGCAGCAATATCTTTCCAATAATCTTTGCCTTCAGGATTTTTACTCGATCTCGTTGAAAATATACGAGACTGGAACTCTTTTTTTTTCTTCTTCCTTCCTTCCTTCCTTCCCTGTCAACACGACTGTGAATATCGTCGTAGGGCAATATCAGGCTAACGATGCTTTCAGGATAGGACTACATTTTTTACCTACTGGATGGGAATTCACGTAAGATATTGCAGTACATTGCAAAGGTTTGGGGCAGGCAATGCAACCCAAGGGTGGTCAGTGGAAGGAATGAGGTGTAGAGCACAACTAACCCTAAGATGGTCAATGGGCAGGTAGGTGTAAAGCACTTTTAATCCCAGAATGGTCAAGGGAGGATGAAGTGTATAGCACAACTAATCCCACTTTCAGTATCTCGGCTCCCACCTGTCCACCACCGCGGACATGGATGAAAAGATTCAGCATCGGATCAGATGTGCATCTCAAGCATTTGGCAGACTCCATAACCAAGTCTTCAGCTGTAGGGAGATGAAATTTTCTACAAAGTTACACGTATATATCGAACAGTGGTCCTCCCCACCCTGCTATACAGTATGACAGCGACACATGGGTCACATACGGGAGGCACCCCAAGGCACTTGAAAACTTTCACCAACGTAGCCTACGTTCCACCCTCCGAGTTCGCTGGGAAGACAAGAGAACAAATGCCGGTATTCTCGCTGACACTAACTGTAGGAGCATCAAGGCTACCATTATCCATGAACAACTATGCTGGACTGGCCATGTTACCCGCATGGACGACAGTAGACTACCAAAGCAGCTACTTTACAGTCACCTCACGAATATTAAACGTCACGCTGGCGAACAACGGAAAAGGTATATGGATAGTCTTAAGACAAACCTAAAAAAGTGCCGAATCGACCCCCTCACATGGGAGACGATTACTCTACACCGTTGCGCATGGGGGAGCACCACACAAGAAGGTGTCAATACTTTCGAGTTAGCCCGACCGCATACCGAGGCAGACAAGCGCCAACGCCGGAAAGACGCTGCTGCCGTTCCGTCCCGCACTAGATGAAGCCCCCCATAGGTTCAACATCTGTGGACGACCCTGCCGGTCTCGTATAGGCCTCTCTAGTCACCTCAGAGCTCACCAACGAAGGTGACATCCTCAATAATTCATATAATTTTTTTCATAGCTGGATGATCGTCATGCCCGATTCCAAGTGACAGTAAAGTAGTAGAAGTAGTATAGCACAACTAATCCCAGGATGGTCAAGGGAGAATAAAGTATATACCACAAAAACCTACAATTCCATTAAAGCTTACACTAAGGGCCTTTATTTACTGCAGTTCTTTATAAATTCTATCATGTAGATTCAGGAAGTAACAATTAATAGTTACATAATTATTTCCCAACTAACTGTGATATTTTCGGGTCATGCGATTGTTTAATTGACTCATAATATATGAATGAAAAATCCATAATACCATATTTTCCCATGAACTATTGTTAGGTAGTACGTTGCTATGGTGATATAAATAATGAATGTATTATTTTATTTATAATTTTGGGTATATTTTTGTTATTGGGTCGTATGGTTTTCAATAATTGTTGTGTATTTGTTCACGTAACGTCAATAATAAACAAACAAACTGGTTTAAAAAAGATGATATTATGACTCGTATATATATATCAAGGAAACAATATATTAAATCAGGTTCATCCATCTTCAGCATGAGTAAAGCAACGAATCACACACACACATACACACACACACACACACACACACACACACACACACACACACACACACACACACACACACACACACACACACACACACACACACACACACACACACTTTACTTACAATGCTTCATAACTATTAATATGGTTGAGTTTGTTCCTTGGTGAGACTTCCATCTTAATCTCAAGTTGCTGTCTAGTGTGTGTGTGTGTGTGTGTGTGTGTGTGTGTGTATACCACATGACCTAACAGTGTTGCCAACACTCACCATAGAGTAAAACCATTTGTCATTATTTGTTATTACCATCAACCACCACCCAAACAGTGTCACCATTGAGTTCATTAACCAGGAGCGTTCTGTACATGACAAATGGGGCCCCAAGCCCTTTTAAGCCCCAACCTGAGGCACCGACTGTATACAGAGATAGTGAAGAAAATAGATTAAGCGAGATAGTAGTGACTAGTAACGACGTTAGTAAGCAAATAGACAAGCTAAAGCCTAATAACTCACCAGGTCCCGATGAGATATTTGCCAGAGTATTAAAGGAATGTAAGAAAGAGCTTAGTATGCCCTTAGCAAATTCGTTTAACATGGCCTTAAAAACAGGTGTAGTACCAGAATCCTGGTACTTAACGTCAATTGTAGGCAAAGTACTGGAAGCAATAATTTCAAACTCTATTCGAAATCGCCTGGAGAAGTACAAGTTGATCAATGATTCCCAACCTGGCTTCACAAGCGGGCGTTCATGTCTAAGTAATCTATTAACATTCTTTTCAGCTGTTTTCGTATCAGTGGACGAGGGGCACGACTATTATGTGGTATATCTTGACTTTAGTAAAGCCTTCGACGGAGTCCCCCATGAAAGACTAAAAAGAAAAGTGGAGGCTCATGGCATTGGAGGAGATATTCTAAAATGGATTAGTGCGTGATAACAGGACAGAAAACAACGAGTGAGCATTAACGGCACTAAATCCGATTGGTGTAACGTCACCAGTGGAGTACCCTAAGGCTCAGTACTTGGACCATTATTACTTATTATATACATAAACGACATAGATATCGGCATAGACAGAAACATAAGTAAATTTGCTGATGACACTAAAATAGGGCGTGTAATTAAATCTGACGAGGACTCCGCAAAACACAGGAAGATCTAAAAAAAAAAATGAATGGTCTGAAAAATGGCAGATGAAATTGAATGTGGACAAATGTAAAGTACTTTGTTGAGGAGATGTAAACAGAGAAACCAGATATCAGATGAACAACTATGTTATAGAGAAATCCGAATGTGAGAAAGATTTAGGAGTAATGATAAGTAGTAATCTTAAGTCAAGTAAACAATGTGTATTTGCTCGAAACAAAGGTTATAAAGTACTGGGGTTCATACAAAGGAGTGTTAGTTACAAGACTAGAGAAGTTATCCTAAAGCTATTTCTTGCGCTTGGAAGACCTCACTTGGATTACGCAGTTCAATTCTGGTCACGGTATTAAAGAATGGATATAGAATCCCTAGAAAGAATTCAGAGGGGAATGACAAGACATCCCAGGCGTTGGGAACTTTGATTACAGAAACAGGTTAAAGCATCTTAATTTGCACTCCCTCGAGAGACGTAGACAAATTTAGATTTAGGCGCTAAATGGGTAAACATTGGTTTGGAAAAAGAGTAGTGGATGAGTGGAACAAGTACCAAACATCATCATTAATTCGAATACGCTGGGTAACTTCAAACATAGGTAAGGTGGATATATGAGCAATAGGGGTTGGGTGTAAATGGGACTGCCCAGTATGGGCCACTAGGCCATCTGCAGTTTCCTCCATTCTTAGGTTCTTATGTTAGAATTGGTGACCTATAAAAACTGGGCCCAGATAATAGTGTTTAGTTAGCTTCAGTTCTTACGGTTAGGTAAGCTTAGGTTAACTTAGGTTAGGTTCCGCTAAGTTAGGTTAAACTTTATATCCCTTCTACACACCTTCAGCAGAACAGTACTTATGCATACTCGGCCACAGTTTGTATCAGCTTACTCCCAACAGTACTTAATTTATCACCGCTACTCATGCAACGTCGCGTCCAGTGCTTCAGTTGACCGCGTCTCTTGGTAACTATCGTCGGGGTTTCAAACGTTGCGTAGACAGCTGGAAGACTGAATGATACTTGGTGTCTTGTGTGTATACGAAGCAGGTGGGGACAGTGCCAAGTGCAGAGGATTGTCTTAGTGTTTTTCGAGCATTTACGTTTACATGAGGTGTAAGGCAGTTATATTTACCGTACTGTGATAGTTACGGGGATTCACTCAACCTGCAAATCGTAGGACTTTTTTTGTTTCCGAGTAATAATACAGCGAACTACCCCCCAAGTCCAGTTTACCTGCAGTTCAGTGGATTATAATCTTCTTTCTCTGTATTATATAAAAAAATATATAAATTATAAGCCAGTGCACCGGGTTTGGTAAGGTTAGTGTTGAGGTATGTTCCGGGTCGGGTTGTGGATGGCAGGGAAAGTCCCCCCGGAGTGACACAGGTCGTTGCTCCCTCAGGTATCTCTCATCTCTAATACTACTAATTGTTTGTATTACCTTCATTATGGTATTGTGTGTTTATTGTTGTTGATCCATGGATGATGCAACGATTGTTTTTGGCACAGCTGTGTGTTATGTGAAGTGAGAAAGGTAAACCAGTGATATATGTGGTTTAGTTGTGGAAGGGGAGCACCGTAGGAAGAAGGTAAACCAGTGATATATGTGGTTTAGTTGTGGAAGGGGAGCACCGTAGGAAGAAGGTAAACCAGTGATATATGTGGTTTAGTTGTGGAAGGGGAGCACCGTAGGAAGAAGGTAAACCAGTGATATATGTGGTTTAGTTGTGGAAGGGGAGCACCGTAGGAAGAAGGTAAACCAGTGATATATGTGGTTTAGTTGTGGAAGTGGAGCACCGTAGGAAGAAGGTAAACCAGTGATATATGTGGTTTAGTTGTGGAAGTGGAGCACCGTAGGAAGAAGGTAAACCAGTGATATATGTGGTTTAGTTGTGGAAGGGGAGCACCGTAGGAAGAAGGTAAACCAGTGATATATGTGGTTTAGTTGTGGAAGGGGAGCACCGTAGGAAGAAGGTAAACCAGTGATATATGTGGTTTAGTTGTGGAAGGGGAGCACCGTAGGAAGAAGGTAAACCAGTGATATATGTGGTTTAGTTGTGGAAGGGGAGCACCGTAGGAAGAAGGTAAACCAGTGATATATGTGGTTTAGTTGTGGAAGTGGAGCACCGTAGGAAGAAGGTAAACCAGTGATATATGTGGTTTAGTTGTGGAAGGGGAGCACCGTAGGAAGAAGAAAATTAAACCAATGATCCCGTAGTAAACCAGTGATATATGTGGTTTAGTTGTGGAAGGGGAGCACCGTAGGAAGAAGGTAAACCAGTGATATATGTGGTTTAGTTGTGGAAGGGGAGCACCGTAGGAAGACACCTCATTTAAAGCAGGAAGTTTGAATGACAGAAAATGAAAGGAGAATGTGTGTGTGTGTGTGTGTGTGTGTGTGTGTGTGTGTGTGTGTGTGTGTGTGTGTGTGTGTGTGTGTGTGTGTGTGTGTGTGTGTGTGTGTGTGTGTGTGTGTGTGGATAACAAAATTGAGAGCATTACATTATATTACTTCACGTAGATGATGGTAGACCTATATAACTCTTACTGCGGTCAACCTAACTGCTGAAACCGCGAAAGCAACAACAGCACTAGGCAGTATTATCACGAAAAATGGGATTGTAGAGGGGAATCCTACACAGACCAATGACCTCTCTCACTCCCCAGTCGTGTTGACCATTGAGTAAATTAGAAAGGTTAAAGAGACAGCTTCCATCATTTTCTCCATGGAAAAAACATGAAACTGTAATGACGAGAGAGAGACTGAGAGAGGGGAGGTGGAAACCGTAGAGATCTCGTTCAGTTTTCGTCAGCTGATAAGTCACGTGTACGCTGTACGGTATTGTCAACTTAACTGCTAACAGTTTTTGGGCTAGCCTGTAGTGCCATGTACTGCTTTTCCTTGTTCTTCAGCCACGCGCATTATTATATTTTTTTTGTATTTAGTGCTTTTAGCCATAAATGAAATGTTGAAAATAGACCATTTTTTTCTTATGGCTTTTTTTACACTGTAGCATTTGTTTTTCTTGTCCTGCATTTAAGGCATTTTAGCAATTTTCAACCATAATCTAGCCACTTTCGCTATATTAATTACGTGTGTCGACAACTGTGACGGTGACCGGTGGTTGGCCAGTCTTTAACCTGCAGTGACAGTGTTTGATCTTAGTCTTTGTTGTGGGTTTGTCGCTTGTTGCCACAGCTAGTGCTTACGATTTGTTGTACTTTTCCAGAGCATAAAACGGTCACGGCTGCATCGAGGTTACATAGCGCCAAAGTGTGTGCCAGGCGGGGGGCGCAGGATGTCTTCTGGAACGTCCTCTTTTGTTAATGTTCACATATGGCAACCCTAGTGTTAGACCAAAGAATCTTGGGCATTTCAGTATCCACCAAAATGATTATTCACCATTCAAGACTGACAGCAACGAACAGAGATATCAATGACTTTAGAGGATGAACAGCATGGTGCTCCAGACTTATGAGGAGAACTAACCTATGTATGAGGGCTACAACAAGAATAGAACAAAAAATGTCTGCTGAATACTAAGATAAAAACATTGAGTTTCACAGGTATGTGATTAATGCCAGAAAATAAATTAATTTTGAACTTTCACAGATAGCAAATATGGACGAAGTCCCTCTGACATTCGATGTGCCATCAAACAAGACGGTAGACTCTTAAGGTGCTAAATCTGTGACCGTTAAAACATGTGGCCACAAGACACACCACACAGTTGTTTTAGCATGCTGCGCTGATGGCACAAAATTGCCACCTTTTCTAATTTTTAAAAGAAAGACATTACCTAAAGAAAGAATACCCAATGGAGTTTATTTTCATGTCCATCCAAAAGTTTGGATGGATGAGGGAGGAATGAAATTGTGGATAGATAAAGTGTGGTCCTGGTGGGCTATTAAAGAAACCTGCCTCATTAGTTTGGGACCAGTTTCGGGCTCATAGGACTGAGCTTGTTAAGAGGAAAGTTGGACAACTGACGACTCGTTAAGCTGTAATTCCAGGAGGCCTAACCAGTTAGTTACAGCCTTTAGATGTCTCTATCAATAAGCTATTTAAAGGAGTCATGAGGGAGGAGTGGAACATGTGGATGCAGGCTTCGGATTCTGAAGCGACACCGACAGGAAGAAGCGAGAGGCCTACTATTACACAAGTGTGTGTGGGTAAAAAGTCCATGGAATGCTGTAAAAGAAGAGGAGGTTGTGAAATCATTTAAAACATATGGCATTAGTAATGCCCTTGATGGTACTGAGGACGATTTATTGTTTGAAGAAAATATTGATGACCCAGATACTATTGTAGAGAATTCCAGTGATGAAGAGAGTACTGTACAGTAATATGGATGCCAGCAGTGAGAGTGAGTTTTCAGGCTTTGAGGATGTTGATTTACCTAGTTCTGAAGATGATGATTTTCTAGGTTTTGTAGATGATGATTAAATAAACCTTTGATACTTTTTTATTTTTTTGCTGCTGGCTATGTACTGTAGCCTATGATATTAACTGAAGTTCCAGTTTCTATTGCAATGCATTCAATTTTTTCCTGTTGCTTGATGTGTACTAATATTCAACTAAATATTTGCTTCGTCTGCATGTACCAGTATTCAAAGATACCAATGTATTTCTTTTTAGCTTTGGTAAATTTAATTTATTTTCCTTTCAAGGTTAGTATAATGTTACTATAGTACAGTACTAGCAGAAACGCCGCCCGGCTCATTCTCTAGGCCACGGTAGGACGCCACCCTCCGGGAGGCTCCACATTGTCTCACTGTTCAGTCCCCAAAACTTCTTCTTCCATCAATAGTTCATTAACGGTGTATGTAAGTTCCACCGTGTTTTTTACTACAACGGTACAGCAAAGTATATTTTTTTAACATTAAACTGTTTTTATTTCATTGTCGAATCATCACTACATATAACGCCACCCATCATCACTACATATAACACCACCCATCATCACTACATATAACATCATCCATCATCACTACATATAACACCATCCATCATCACTACATATAATACCATCCATCATCACTACATATAACGCCACCCATCATCACTCAATATAACAACATCCATCATCACTACATATAACATCATCTATTATCACTACATATAACACCATCCATCATCACTACATATAACATCATCCATTATCACTACATATAACACCATCCATCATCACTACATATAACACCACCCATCATCACTACATATAATACCATCCATCTTCACTACATATAACAACATCCATCATCACTACATATAACAACATCCATCATCACTACATATAACATCATCCATCATCACTACACATAATACCATCCATCATCATTACATATAATACCATCCATCATCACTACATATAACACCATCCATCATCACTACATATAATACCATCCATCATCACTACATATACCACCACCCATCATCACTACATATAACATCCATTATCACTACATATAACACCATCCATCATCACTATATATAACACCATTCATCATCACTACAGATCGGTAAAGTAGTTTCCGAGATGATTTCCTGACCTCATCCTCCGAATACAAGGGTTAACATCCACACTTCAGGATACAGGCCGTCCTGTGACATTCCTATGGATACCCAGTCATGTGGGTATCTTGGGGAATGAGGCAGCAGATGGCCTTGCCAAGACTGGCTGCAACAAGGCCACACCTGACTACGTTGTTCCTCGAACACTTTTACAGCTTAGGACCCAAATTCGCCGCAAACAGAGAGAGGCTCGGGAAGCAGCCATCCCCCTGGACTCCCCGCCCACCTGGTACGATGTCCTCCGTAAACTTCCTGACCTCTCTTATGTCTATGGGAAAGGGTCGCGGGAAAGGGGACGTGATTGCTGCCCGTATCATCATTGGGTATGACTTTGCTTGGGAGATTGGTATCTCCGCATCCCCTGAGCAACGATCTTGTGCACCCTTATCCACTACCTCCTAAGATGTCCCCACACGCAACGCTTCCGTGACGCCTGCTGGACCACCACTCCACGACCCCCTGACGGAGACACGATGATCCTCCCCATACTGGCCAGATATTATGTAAATAACATTTATTATGTGTTAAAGGAATATCCTTCCTTCCTTAGGCTTTAGTAAGCCCCTTTATAATATTTGTACTGTATATACTTGTGACACTTGCCAGATGCTTCTGGTGTTATTGTACAGGGGTACCTAGTGACAGCACAAGGATCCCGCTTCCTCTATCAAGAAATAAACAATTGAAATTGAATTGAATTGATGATTTCCTACTTGATTCCAGTATATATTGTAATTACATGCACAAAATCATATGTTTTGCCCTACAAAACCAATTTAAAATCACTTTCAATAATTATATGATGAAACGTACCATTTTTTTTTCCACAAAATATCCTTGTAAAATAGGGGTGCATCTTATACGCCGGCAAATACTGTGTGTGTGTGTGTGTGTATATATATATATATATATATATATATATATATATATATATATATATATATATATATATATATATATATATATATATATATATATATATATATATATATATATAGGTTGTATACATAATGTTTTACATAAGAAATTTGTTTCAAACATTCCAAAAAGATTTGAAACAGCCTTGATAAACTTGAAAAGAAATAAGAATATCCATATTACCAAGGCTGATAAGTCTAATGCTATTGTAATTTTGGATAAAAGTGACTACAATGATAAGATGAATTCATTACTTAGTGATGAAAGCACGTATTGTGAGCTTACGAAAGATCCCCTGGAAAATATTAATATGTTATCTAATTCCAAAATGAAGATGTTATTGAAAAAGAACCCCGATCTCATCAAACAGCTCTCTCAAATCAATCCCACTTTACCTTATATGTATGGATTGATCAAAACACACAAGCTTAACAATCCATTACGTCCTATCGTGAGTTCTGTGGGTTCTGTTACTTACAAATTATCCAAGTGGCTGGTAAAGATGCTATCCCCTCTTACAGGCCAAATATCTAATTCACATATACACAATAGCAGTGATTTAATTGATAAACTCAAGAAACACAATGAACCTTGCGAATTAATAAGTTTTGATGTAAATTCACTGTTCACTAGAGTACCTGTGAAAGACCTACTTTCATTTCTTAAAGATAAATTACAACTGTTAGATTTAACTATTGAACATGATACTTTTCTCAAATTGATAGAGTTATGCGTAACTGACAATGTGTTTAGAGCAAATGGGAAGTTCTACAAGCAAATATTTGGCATGAGCATGGGTAATTGTCTTTCTGCTCCTCTAGCCTGTATTTATATGGAGTTTTTTGAGTCTAGATTACTACCCAATATAGTGGATTTTATTCCTCCATGGTATAGATATGTAGATGATGTTCTTTGTCTTTGGCCTAGAAACAGTGACCCATTGGAATTTTTAGACAAGCATAATGATATTGTCCTAAGTATCACATTCAAAATTGAAAGAGAAATAAATGGATCCCTTCCATTCCTCGATATGCTTATCATGAGAAATGGCCAAAACTATAAATTTAAGGTATACAGAAAGCCCACACAGGTAGACAGTTTCATACACTTTTTATCAAATCACCTGGAGTCTACCAAAATGTCAGTTTTTTCTGCTATGTTCTTAAGATGTCTGCGTATTTGTGACTGAATTTATTGACGATGAATTGAAACACATTCGTTCCATTGCACAAAAACTTGGGTACCCTTCTGTGTTTGTTGATCGTTGTTTTAAAACGGCTAAAAAATCTTTCATTCCTCTCAAACCAGACAAGTTCCTACACTTAAGAATATTTTGACTGCCCTATCGTAACGAATTTGTCCCGTTAGTTCGGTCCCTCAAGCTTCTAAATATTAATGTTGTTTTCAAGTATGACTCAACCATTACCAATATGTTAATAAGGAATAGCCCAAGTTTGAATGTAAATGGAAGTGTTTATTGTATTCCATGTAGCAAATGTAATTGTAATTATGTAGGACAGACAGGAAAAACACTGCAGCTGAGAATACTGCCGGAGGGGCTTTCGTCACCACACATTAGTACACATGACTTCACGTTATGACATCAGGCAAGGTTTTAAGATGTAAAAACTGCTAGATAAGTCCTTTTTAGGGTTGAATAAAGCATGAAGGACACTGACCTGTGTTGGGAGAAGTCGAGGTATCACTGAGGGTGATGTCCCGACTCTAACCCTCCTCTCTGTTTAGGCCTACAGTTTCCAATCTTCAATTTTCACTTTGGATTCCTATGGTTCCCACATCTCCATTTTCCTATCTATTGTGACCTCATGCTTTATAAATACATATCTTAATCCTAAATTACACACTAAGGTAAGGGTCTTGGTTTGCTAGTTCGTGGGTAAATTCATTGGGTTATAATATCAACGCGGCACATCCGAGGCAGCCTAGGCGCCAACCCAAACAAAGCCTAGCATCGTATTTTCATGGCGTGGGTATACAAGATATTCTTTTTGAAATATAGTTTCTAGATCACTTCCAACACCTCACATAGTTCTCATACCTTTATCCTTTTTCCAGATCATTGTTCTCATGTATTTTCATATGATATCTGTGGAAGTTATGTTCGCTACACGTTCACAGACGTAAATAGTATGACCTTCAAACCCTGATCCACACTTAGTCCTACAGTACACTAGTCCGGCTCAACTGGACTTTAACATTCATCTTATGGATACCCTGAGTTCTCCTTAATGCTATGAATACATACAATTAACATTATATAACTATACCTGGGTACAATACAACACATGGTCTAGTAACATTGAGTAGGTGAGTTGTCCTTTATCAATGTTTCCCGTTTTCTGAGATTCTACAAGCGCGGTGGATTTGAATGTTATATAGCGTAATATGAATTAAATGGAGGTTTTAGAAATGACAATGATGTGCGCAGTACAGTAAGAGCCAATTCACGTTGTCAAAACAAGCGTTATAGCAGAACTCACTGTACCCGGAAAATTCCTGGGATGAGGGCCTAGGGGGCGAAAATGTAATAATAATAATAATAATAATAATAATAATAATAATAATAATAAAAATAATTCAGATAAGTAAATTTTTTAATAAAATATAAAAAAATTAAAATAATAAAACAATAATGAAAACAATAATAATAATAACAACACTGCAATAATAATAATAAAAATAATAATAATAATAATAATAATAATAATAATAATAATAATAATAATAATAATAATAATAATAACAATAATAATAATAATAATAACAATAATAATAATAATAATAATAATAATAATAATAATAATGTAATAATAATAATAATAATAATAATGTAATAATAATAAATAATACTAATAAAGAACCATAAAGAAATAAAAAAATAAAAAAAGATCAAGAGTGAGAAACCATATATTCTGTGCTGTGCCTGTATGTATGTTGTGTTGTCAATGGTAAGAGAAACAATATTGTATATAGTTTTGACTCATTGTCTGGGCAACAGTTTTTATTATAAATTATGTACTTGTGGGTTAAGCTGAAAAAGAAAAAATGACTGACAATTGTGATGTTTATAAGGAAAATTAAAGTATTTAGTAATAAATGAAAATTTTTATTTAGGAGAATCAGGGACCCACGCAATCATATTCCTCCCACATTTGGCTTAAGATTTCGTCCAGATTGAGGTCAACTTTTTGGGGTGTTTCTTCTGGTGTGACCTTGGCCACGTTGGGTGTGTGTTGGTCGGGTTCGACCTTGGCCACGTTGGGTGTGTGTTGGTCGGGCGAGATCACGGCCACGTTGGGTGTGTGTTGGTCGGGTTCGACCTTGGCCACGTTGGGTGTGTGTTGGTCGGGTTCGACCTTGGCCACGTTAGGTGTGTGTTGGTCGGGTGAGATCACGGCCACGTTAGGTGTGTGTTGGTCGGGTGAGATCACGGCCACGTTAGGTGTGTGTTGGTCGGGTGAGATCATGGCCACGTTGGGTGTGTGTTGGTCGGGTGAGATCATGGCCACGTTGGGTGTGTGTTGGTCGGGTGAGATCATGGCCACGTTGGGTGTGTGTTGGTCGGGTGAGATCACGGCCACGTTGGATGTGTGTTGGTCGGGTGAGATCACGGCCAGGTCTGCTATGAAGTGAGACAGGTCGTATAAGTCCTGGTTGGGTTCGACCTCTTCCTGGCCGGGTTCGACCTTGGCCACGTTAGTCGTGTGTTGGTCGGGTTCAACCTTGGCCACTTTGGTTGTGTGTTGGTCCGGTTCGACCTCGGCCTGGTCGGGTTCGACCTCGGCCTGGTCGAGTTCGACCTCGGCATGGTCGGGTTCGACCTCGGCCTGGTCGGGTTCGACCTCAGCCCTGTCGGGTTCGACCTCGGCCTGGTTCGGTTCGACCTCGACCTGGTCGGATTCGACTTTGGCCACGTTGGGTGTGTGTTGGTCGGGTTCGGCCTTGACCAAGTCGGGTTCGACCTCGACCAGGTCGGGTTCGACCTCCATCAGGTCGGGTTCGACCTCGAACAGGTCGGGTTCGACCTCGATTAGGACAGGTGAGATCTGGTCGAGTTTCACATGGTGGTGGAGTGTTTTGCAAGGTCTTGGTGGTTTAGGAATATCTTTACACATTCCACTGTCAGTCCATTTTAAGCATTTATAATAATACAGTCGCTTATTTTCTGGTCCTTCCCTCGTGGTGAACTCCAGACCTCGGGTGGCCATTAAACGTCCGATATGGAACTTGTGTATCTCCTGAAGCCCATTTTGTTGACAGTACGTGTTATATTCTTGAAATAGGTCGTGTCGACCTACTATGTCGTTACTGTCGGATGAAGGAGAGAGAAACTTCTCGAAAAATGACGAAAAGTCTTCCTTTTTTTCAGCTGACGTTTTAACTCGTTTTGGCTGCTTGACGTTTTCCATGTCTGATTTGCGTTTTCTGTTGACAGAAGTATTTTGGTTTGAGGGAATATCCACCGACTTGCTTTTTACAGCTGGCTACGAGCACGAGGCAAGGACTTCCACACAAGGCTGAAAGACGACGCCTGGGAAGGCGTACTTCTGGCCGACGCCGTGAGAGCCCCCCACGCGCACATTGCATTTCGCACCTAACTTGGACATTAACCGTCCAATATTAACAACTGAAGCCGGGGAGATGCCTTGGCCATCACAGTACTTCTTATACTCGCGGACTAAATCTTCCCGTAAGATCAATTGTGTCGAAATACCGGTGAAAATTACTTTTTCTTCAAGGAATTTAAGGAATTCCTTCTTGCCGTTGAATCGTTGTTCAGGTTGCGTATTTGCCATTTTATTCAAAGTTTTCATCAGTGATGTCTTAAATTACTGTACAGTAGTAAACAAGAATTAGTGAGATGTCAAAAAATATAGTAAGAGGCTCTGTTAAAGTAATGTTAGTGTTGTATTGTAGGGATGTTAGTATTTTGTAGTGATGATGTTAGTGTTGGCTTAAAGTGATGTTATTGTTGTGTTGTAGTGATGATGTTAGTGATGTGTTGTAGTGATGTTAGTGTTGTGTTGTAGTGATGTTAGTGTTGTGTTGTAGTGATGTTAGTATTTTGTAGTGATGATGTTAGTGTTGGCTTAAAGTGATGTTATTATTGTGTTGTAGTGATGATGTTAGTGTTGGCTTAAAGTGATGTTAGTGTTGTGTTGTAGTGATGATGTTAGTGATGTGTTGTAGTGATGTTAGTGTTTTGTAGTGATGATGTTAGTGTTGGCTTAAAGTGATGTTATTGTTGTGTTGTAGTGATGATGTTAGTGTTGGCTTAAAGTGATGTTAGTGTTGTGTTGTAGTGATGATGTTAGTGTTGGCTTAAAGTGATGTTAGTGTTGTGTTGTAGTGATGATGTTAGTGTCATGTTGTAGTGATGTTAGTGTTTTGTAGTGATGATGTTAGTGTTGGCTTAAAGTGATGTTATTGTTGTGTTGTAGTGATGATGTTAGTGTTGGCTTAAAGTGATGTTATTGTTGTGTTGTAGTGATGATGTT
>NW_024727302.1:0-8941 GCF_018991925.1 Homarus americanus
TTTACAAAGGGAAAAATCTTGTCTCACAAATCTGCTGACGTGTTTTAGGAAAGACTTTGAGGTAGTAGATAATGACGAAAATTATGATGTTATTTACTTAGACTTTAGCAAAGAGTTAGACAGAATACCGCATCAGAGGCTAATGAGAAAAGTTAAGGCTAAGGGCATCGAGGGGAAAGTTTTAAATTTGATAAAATCATGGCTCACCGATAGAACACAGAGGGTCAGCGTAGAGTGTTAAATCTGAGTGGGGCTGTGTAACCAGTGGGGTTCCCCAGAGGTCAGTACTGGGCCCACGCTTGTTCATAATCTACATAAACGATCTAGATACTGGGATCAGCAGTGACATAAGCAAGTTTGTGGATGACACCAAAATAGGGCGGCAGATTAATTCAGGGCAGGATGCAAATGCATTACAGGAGGATCTAAATATACTGCAGGGGTGGTCTGAAAAATGGCAAATGAAATTCAACACCAGCAAGTGCAGCGTACTTAATATTGGAAGAACAAATACTGTCAATGTATACAGCCTTAACAACATCAACCTAGAGAAGTCGACTTGTGAAAGAGACCTAGGGGTACTTGTAAGCCCGGACCTACGGCCTAGAAAACAGTGCGTTAATGTTCGAAATAAGGCAAACAGAGTATTGGGTTTTATATCTAGAGGTGTAAGTAACAAGAGTGCAGAGGTCTTATTGCAACTATATCTTGCGCTAGTTAGGCCGCACCTCGATTATGCGGTTCAGTTCTGGTGCCCCTATTATAGAATGGATATAAATTCACTAGAGTCGGTGCAGCGAAGAATGACAAAAATGATTCAGGAACTTAGAAACCTTCCATATCAGGATAGGTTAAAGAAACTTAACTTGCATTCCCTAGAAAGACGAAGAGTGCGGGGAGATATGATAGAAGTATTTAAGTGGGTGAAAGGAATCAATAAAGGGATATAGATAAAGTTCTATATTATCCGGGAAAGCAGGATAAGACTCGGAGCAACGGATTCAAGTTGGATAAGTTTAGGTTTAGGAGGGAGATAGGAAGAAACTGGTTCACAAATAGGGTGGTGGACGAGTGGAACAAGCTTAGCAACTTTGTAGTAAGTGCGGGAACTCTGGAAAGTTTGAAAAGGAGGCTAGATAGATTCATGGATGATAGAGAGTGGTAGTAACTCTCGACAGGAGCTGCCATGCACAGGCCAGCCGGCCTATTGCAGACTCCTTATTTTCTTATGTTCTATCTAAAAATTTTATGTCTAATGCAAAATATATGATGTTTATATTCAAAATGATCATCAAATTGTAAGAATTCCAGCAATGTAAAATATATTCTGGCCGGGTAATTTGTATGAATTTTATGAGCTAAAATAAAAATCTTCAGTTAATAAAAAAAAAAATATTTCTCACATGGTAACAGATGGTCGGTCGCCGGTCCCTCCCTCCCTCCCCCCCACCCCCCACCAACCGTCCCTACTACATAAATGTGTGGGACTAAAGTTAGGGTAATATAATTGACATTGCTGGATTCCTTGTAAGACCAGGAATATTTTGAATATAAATATCATATATTTTGCACAAAAGATAACATATTTACTCAAGAGTAAACATTATATCTAAAATTTGTATGTCTAATGCAAAATCTATGATGTTTATATTCAAAATGATCATCAAATTGTAAGAATTCCAGCAATGTAAATTATATTCTGGCCGGATAATTTGTATGAATTTTATGAGCTAAATAAAAAAATTATACTTCACCGGTGTAAAGGGGTACACCCACCGCGGAATGTGAGCATCCTGGGTTCTGGCAGGGCATCGCGTAAACGTAGAAATGCGGAATGTGGGACCGCGTAAAGTGAGGGTTGTGTATATATATATACAGTTGTACCCCACTTAACGCGGTCAATTGAACCCAGAGGGTCCCGCGTTAAGTGAAATCCGCGTTAAGTGAACAACAGAACATATGGGATTAATTCCAATAGAAACCGGCCTGACCCCCAAACTCCACTTTTTGAAGGCACATACCTATGTTGTAGTAAAAATAACATCTTAATTTTATGATGGTACATGCACACAATTAATACTTAAGAGAAATACAGTCGCCAAGTTAATGTCCATTCAAATAATGGACTCGACTCCCTCCCTCTCTCACACTACACTCGCTGGCTCTTCCCTCTCAGAGAAATTTTTGGGGGAAAACCACTAAATTTTTATAAATAATACCTCAAACTAAAGTTAGGATAATACAATTGACATTGCTGGATTCCTTGTAAGACCAGGAATATTTTGAATATAAATGTCATATATTTTGCACAAAAGATAACATAGTTACCTAGAGAAAAATTTTTATCTAAAATTTGTATGTTTAATGAAAAATATATGATGTTTATATTCAAAATGATCACCAAATTATAAGAATTCCAGCAATGTAAATTATATTCTGACCGGGTAATATTTATGAATTTTATGAGCTAAAACAAATATCTTCAGTTAATAAAAAAAATAATAATCTTCACAACACTATCTGTCAATCAAAGTACCCCACCTTGCCTCCCCCCCTCTTCCAACCGCGCGGTCAGTCCCAACCCTCCCCCCCACCCCCCACCAATCCTCCCTTCCAGGGTTTTTAACATTTAGTATTAAATAATACCTCAGATTAAAGTTAGGATAATATAATTGACATTGCTGGATTCCTTGTAAGACCAGGAATATTTTGAATATAAATGTCATATATTTTGCACAAAAGATAACATAGTTAATTTGAGAACAATTTTTATCTAAAATTTGTATGTCTAATGCAAAAATATGATGTTTATATTCAAAATGATCATCAAATTATAAGAATTCCAGCAATGTAAATTATATTCAGACCAGATAATTTGTATGAATTTTATGAGCTAAAACAAATATCTTCAGTTAATAAAAAAAAAAATAATTCTTCACAGGGTAACAGATGGTCGGTCGGTCCCTCCCTCCCCCCCACCCCCCACCAACGGTCCCAAGGAGATGTGTGGGATAACCACTAAAATTTAATAAATAATACCTCAAACTAAAGTTAGGATAATATAATTGACATTGCTGGATTCCTTGTAAGACCAGGAATATTTTGAATATAAATGTCATATATTTTGCACAAAAGATAACATAGTTAATTTGAGAAAAATTTTTATCTAAAATTTTTATGTCTAATGCAAAAATATGATGTTTATATTCAAAATGATCACCAAATTATAAGAATTCCAGCAATGTAAATTATATTCTGGCCGGGTAATTTGTATGAATTTTATGAGCTAAAACAGGCAGTCAGGCAGGGTGGGGCAAATCTGAAAATAGCGTCTCGAGCTGGACACTTACCACGTATATGTGGAAAAAATCCGTGTTAAGTGAAAGTTCAGCTCTGGTGAGGCACCGAGTTTATGATAAAACGCTGCTATGAAAAACCGGGGTATTGTATATATATATATATATATATATATATATATATATATATATATATATATATATATATATATATATATATATATATATATATATATATATATATATATATATATATATATATATATATATATATATATATATATATATATATATATATATATATATATATATATATATATATATATATATATATATCTGTGATATAATTGGTATAGCACGAGTTCTTAAGACCAAATTTTTGGGCAAAAAGTTGGGGGTCGAACTCTATACGGGTAATAGTTTCGTTAGGTTGAAAAATATTTACCAGTAACTACCAGTAAACAATGGAAACGACGCACCAACGCACCACCCGCTGTGAGTGTCGGTACAGTTGCCAGGGCAGATCTCTTGCGTCATCATAGCAAGCCCAAAGTAGCCAAATGCATGGTATGGTATGCACAGGAGTATGTAAAACATAAAGTATTCATTTTTAAAAGTTTATTTATAGATACATAAATTTTTGTTAATTAAATTTGAAACATCAATATGATGTGAGTCAGGTCATCTACACACAGTTGCCAGTTTCAAAATTTTCCTTTTAAAATTTTAAGTTACCGAGTATTTCTTTTCCCAAATCGTTTTACAATACTGTAGGTAAAACAGTATACTATTGTGCAAACCCCACAGAAAAAAAAATTAACAAATGGAGACACCAAAAATGTAAAAAAAAAAATGCTGTCTGACTTGCAACACTGTTGGTAGGGTCAGGTGGTTCTAACGGTACCTGCCAGGACCCGGTAATCAAATTTATAACAATATCTAACCTCAATTACTGTAGTTTATCTGATGTAGGCAATATGAAGTAAAAAATACCAGTTAAAGTGAGAAATTGGAAGAGAATAAACAAGAAAGATGTTGGGCTATTTTTGGTAGGGCTGAGGGAGAGAGTACCAGCTGTTTGGTCTTTTTTGGCGGGAGAGTCACGCAAATATCCGTACTAGTATTTGTTTGGTGTCTTCTGTATTTTAAAAAATGAATACTTGTAAATTAAAAGTACCGTAACATTGTATTATATAAAAACTTGTCATATTTCTGGAAAATAAGAAGCAAGAAAATAAGAATACACCGGTAAACACAATTTCAACGTACGCTAAAATTAAAAGCTGCTTAAGAAGGGCCGATGCAAACACAAAGCCTCCACGACCAGGGCTCTGCCGTATCAGCTAGACGGTACACGTGTTTTTCGAATCGTTTTCAATTAAAAAACTTTTACATCACAAGTGAATTAGGATAGAATATTATTGTAATATAACAGTTTTTAACTGAAAACCATTCAAAAGGCAATTACGGTAACATCTTTTGAACGAAAGAAAGCGAGTCATTGTTTTTGTCACGATTTTATCCCACTTTCCACTATAATACGTACGTCATTTCAGCAAAAATATTACATTTCCATATTCTCAGAAATAAATAGTAGTTTTGCCGAAACGTGATGTATTTCAATGTAAATTAGGATAAACTACATGCAGAAAACAAAAGACTTTACCTAACCTTCCGATGTTCAAGAGATGTTACTCGTATTTTTAATAGTTTTCGGTTAAAATACTGTTATATTAGTGATATTCTATTCATACTGTGGTTGATATAATACCTTCACGGAAATGTAATATTTTTTGCTGAAATGACATACGTATTACAGTGGAAAGTGGGATAAAATTATGATGAAAACAATGACTTTCGCTTTGTTTCGTTCAAAAGATGTTACCGTAATCACTTTTCGAATGGTTTAGTTAAAAAACTGTTGTATTGTATTACAATAATATCCTAATTGACTTGAATAAATATTACGATACCATATTTCTTAATATTTTCATTAAAATCCATCAAAATCATTTTCTTTGTCATCGTCTGCAGCACCAAACAGCTTCTCCCAGTCCTATCCTTGAACAGGGCTAGAGGGTACACGTGTTTTTCGAATCGTTTTCAGTTAAAAAACTATTACATCACACGTATATTTTACCTAACCTGCGCCTGAATGAATATATTCTCGGAAATAAATAGTAGTTTTGCTGAAACGTGATGTATTTTAATGTAAAATAGGATAAAATACATGTCGAAAACAAAAGACTTTACCTAAGCTTCCGATGTTCTTGAGATGTTATTCGTTTTTTTAATAGTTTTCGGTTAAAATTCTGTTATATTACAATGATATTCTATTTATACTGTGCTTGATATAATACATTCACGGAAATGTAATATTTTTTGCTGAAATGACGTACATATTACAGTGGAAAGTGGGATAAAATCGTGATGAAAACAAAGACTGGCTTTCTTTCGTTCAAAAGATGTTACTGTAATCACTTTTCGAATGGTTTAGTTAAAAAACTATTGTATTACAATAATATTCCCTCCTAATTGACTTGAATGGAAATATACAATATTTTTGTTGAAACTACCCGCGTTTCAGTGTAAAGTGTCGTAATAATAAATGGTAAACAAGTTTATAGGACGTAGTGTTTCTCTGAAGGTTTTGTTGTTCCTTTACCCTCAAAAACTTGGGTCGACCTATAAACGAGGAATATCATAAATTAACGATTTCTTGGTCATAAAATCGGGGTCGACCTATATACGAAGGGGGGTTATAGACGAGTATATACGGTACCCAAAAACCCATTGAAACAATGGTTTCGGTTAACGAATGACCTTCTGGAACGGATTGA
Source organism: Homarus americanus (assembly GCF_018991925.1). Lineage (NCBI taxonomy): Eukaryota > Metazoa > Arthropoda > Malacostraca > Decapoda > Nephropidae > Homarus > Homarus americanus. The sequence goes on from NW_024727302.1 coordinate 6,137, forward strand.
GTTAATTAACGGAGGGGTCACTGTACATACATACATACTTTCTGCCTCATTTACACACAATTGCAGTTTCAATTGTTCCTCTTACTTTGACAACACAACATACAAACAGTATATTATTTCTCACTTTTGATCTTTTTTTTTAATTTTTGTATTTATTTATAGTTAGTTACTTAAAATAAGGCCAATTCATTTCAAGTAATGGCATCAAATGTTACCGGCTGGTGTAGTGTAAACACTAGTGACGTCACTTAAGCGTCTGTAATTAACTGTCGATAGTTTCAAGAATTAACGCACTCATTTACTGAATATTCTTTGTAAAAAAATAAATTTTAAATCAATTATTTATAGGAGATAAATATTATTATCAGTAAATATACCGATACCCGGTATGCATTACTGATCACCTCAACGGCTAAAAATAGCCCAATCTCGCGGTCACTTTCCCTTTCTTGTCTCCTCACTGGCAAATGGGGAGGGGTGTGTGATGATAGCAGCTGTGTTTATTACAGGGTATGTTAGACAGGTTTATAATACATTTTTATTATTTTAATATACCGGTAATCTTAATTTGAATCCAGCTTGCCAAACGTAAGTTTCAGTATAAAATAATTACTGGTAGGACTTTGTGAGTGGCTTACGATGTTTCCATCACCACTCTTGGCACAATATTTAAGATGTAAGAATTTTATATTTGTTGCTTAAGACGACCCCCTAACTTTGGGCAGATTTTTTTAATGTTCAAATTTCGTCTTATAAGCCGAGATATACGGTATATATATATATATATATATATATATATATATATATATATATATATATATATATATATATATATATATATATATATATATATATATATATATATATATATATACGGTATGTATATATATATACGTATACAGGTATATATATAAATATATATATATTATATTTATATATATATATATATATATATATATATATATATATATATATATATATATATATACACACACACACACACACACACACACACGATCGGCCCTTCACATACAGTTCGCCAAATCGCCAGATTGCCCCGCCGGAGGAATATTCTGTACATTGAAGTAATTGAAGTACATTCAAATCGCGCGCAGCACCACACATTGCACACCGCCCGCCACCCCACACACACACACGCATCGCGCGTCACGCCACCCCGTGCTCCCTCACTCAGTCAGTCTCGCTGTAACCACGCTTGTGTTGACATCAGCATTGTAGGTCGACCCTGATTTTTTTACCAAAAAATCGTTAATTTATAATATTCCTTGTTTATAGGTCGACCCAAGTTTTTGAGGGTATTGGAACAACAAAACCTTCAGTAAAAACACTCTACGTCCTAGAAACTGAGGCTCGCCGTGCCTGAAACACAGAGTGCCGAAGGCAAATTGTTTACCATTTATTATTATGACACTTTACACTGAAACGCGGGTAGTTTCAACAAAAATATTGCATATTTCCATTCAAGTATTTATTCAAGTCAATTAGGATGGAATATTATTGTAACACAACAGTTTTTTAACTGAAAACCAGTACTGTATACTAATGTACAACAATTTTTATCTCTTGAGCAAAATATATGACGTTTATATTCAAATTATTGGCTGTCTTGCAAGGATTCCAGCAATGCAAATTATAATCTCCTAAGTTTAGTCTGAGTTATTATATAAAATAAACATAAGAATAAGTTATCACAATCTTTTGTCTGGGAACACAAGGAGGGAGGTAGCCAGTGAGCATGGAAGTGACAGAAGTGTGATATTGTTGTTGAGATAAGATGTGACAGTTGGCGCTGAAGGCCTACGTGTTTATTTATCATTACTTAAGAGTGACTAAGCTCTTCTCATAATTTGCCACCCAAACAACCTGGGTGAATATAACTTACATTGCTGGGATTCTTGTAAGATAGTGATTTATTTGAATACCTGTATAAACAATCTATATTTGCAATAGACATAACAATTTAAGTACCGTAATCATTTAGTACATGTACAGTACAGGTTTGTTCAACGGTAAAATCTTTTGAACAACGAAAGAAAGCGAAAGTCATTGTTTTCGTCATGATTTTATCCCACTTTCCACTGTACTACGTACGTCATTTCAGCAAAAATATTACATTTCCATATTTATTTCTGAGAATATATTCATTCAGTCACAGCTAAGGTAAAATATACTTGTGATGTAATATTTTAATGAAAATACCCCGTATTTAGAAATACGGTATCGTAGTTTTCTTTTGTTTCAAATTTAATTAACAAAGATTGATGTTTCAAATGTAATGAACAAAAATTTATGTACAGTATCTATAAATAAACTTTAATAAATGAATACTTTGTTTTACATCGTCCTGTGCATACCATACCATACCATGCATTTGGCTACTTTGGGCTTGCTATGATAATGCAAGAGATCTGCCCTAGCAACTGTACCGACACTCACAGCGGGTGGTGCGTTGGTGCATCGTTTCCATTGTTTACTGGTAAATATTTTTCAACCTAACGAAACTATTACCCGTTTAGAGGTCGAGCCCCAATTTTTTGCAAATAATTTGGTCTTAAAAACTCGAACTACACACAGGTATATACGGTAAATAAGGACATGGGGGGGCCAGCAACAGTACACGGAATTTTAACTTTCACAGGCATTTCTGTCACCTAACCCCTGCGTATGTTAAGGGCCGACTGTGTGTGTGTGTGTGTGTGTGTGTGTGCGTGCGTGCGTGCGTGCGTGCGTGCGTGCGTGCGTGCGTGTTTATTTATTTATTTATTTTTTTATTTTTTTATTTTT
>NW_024727303.1:0-16180 GCF_018991925.1 Homarus americanus
AGGTGTAGGTCAGATACTGCTTTTTATGATGCATAAGGAGTCAGGTGATATTGTTACGCGGAGGTGTGTGGGGTCAGGTGACAGTGCTGGCGTGAGGTGTGTGTGTCATGATTGTGCTATATGAATTGTGTGGGCCAGGTGACAGTGTTATGTATGTGTGTCAGGTGACATTGTTATGTGAGATGTGTGTCGTGATAGTATTATGTGAGGTGTGTGTCAGGTGACAGTGTTATGAGGACTGTGTGTCAGGTAATAGTGTTATGTGAGGTGTGTCCATGTAAGAGTGTTATATGATGTGTGAATTGTGAAGAGTGTTGTGTGAGGTGTAAGCAGATAATATTGTTTCAAGGATGGTGTGCCAGGTGATAGTGTTATGTGTGTGTGTGTCAGGTGAAAGTGCTATGTGAGGTTAAAATAGGTGACAGTGTTATGTGAAGTGTGTGACAGGTGATATTACAAGGAGAGATGTGTGTCAGGTGATAGTATTATGTGAGGTGTGTGTCTGGTGATAGTGTTATATGATTTGTGTGTCAGGTAATAGTGTTATGTGAGGTGTGTGTCAGGTAAGAGTGTTATACGATGTGTGAGGCAGGAGATAGTGTTATGTGAGGTGTATGTCAGATAATATTGTTTTATGATGTGTGTGTCAGGTGATAGTGTTATGTGAGGTGTGTGTCAGGTGATATTATTATATGATGTGTGAGTCAGGAGATAGTGTTATGTGAGGTGTATGTCAAATAATATTGTTTTATAATTTGTGTGACAGGTGATAGTGTTATGGGAGGTGTGTGTCAGGTGATAGTGTTATATGAGGTGTGTTTCAGGTGATATTGTTATGTGAGGTATATGTCAGGTGATAGTGTTATGTGAGGTGTGTGTGTCAGGTAATAGTGTTATGTGAGGTGTGTGTCAGGTGATAGTGTTATGTGAAGTGTGTGTCAGGAAATAGTGTTATGTGAGGTGTGTGTCAGGTGATAGTGTTTTGTGATGTGTGGAGTCAGATGATATTGTTATGTGAGATTATTGTGTCAGGTGATGGTGTTATGTGATGTGTGAGTCAGGTGATGATGATATGTGAGGTGTGTGGCCAAGATAATATTGTTGTTTTATGAGGTGTGTGCCAGGTGATAGTGTTATGTGAGGTGTGTGTCAGGTGAGAGTGTTATGTGAGGTGTGAGTCAGGTGATAGTGTTATGTGAGGTGTGTGTCAGGTGATAGTGATATGTGAGGTGTGTGTCAGATAATAGTGTTTTATGATGTGTGTCAGGTGATAGTGTTATGTGAGGTGTGTGTCAGGTGATAGTGTTATGTGAGGTGTGTGTCAGGTGATAGTGTTATGTGCGGTGTGTGTCATGTGATAGTGTTATATGAGGTATGTGTCAGGTGATAGTGTTATTTAGCGTTATGTGAGGTTTGTGTCACGTAATCGTGTTATGTAAGGCGTGTGTTAGGTGAAAGTGTTGTATGAGGTGCGTGTCGGGTGATATTGTTATGTGAGGTGTGTGTCAGGTGATAGTGTTATGTGAGGTGTGTGTGTCAGGTAATAGTGTTATGTGAGGTGTGTGTCAGGTAAGAGTGTTATGTGATGTGTGTGTCAGGTGATAGTGTTATGTGAGGTGTGTGTCCGGTGATATAGTTATGTGAGGTGTGTGTCAGGTAAGAGTGTAAAGTGAGGTGTGTGTGGCAGATCATAGTGTGATGTGAGGTGTGTATCAGGTGATAGTGTTATGTGATGTGTGTCTTGTGATGGTGTTATGTGAGGTGTGTGCCAGGTGATAGTGTTATGTGAGGTGTGTGTCAGGTGATAGTGTTATGTGAGGTGTGAGTCAGGTGATAGTGTTATGAGAGGTGTGTATCAGATAATAGTGTTTTATGATGTATATGTGTTAGGTGATATTGTTACGTGAGGTGTCTGTCAGGTGATAGTGTTTTTTGATGTATGCATGTCAGGTGACATTGTTATGTGAGGTCTGTGTCAGGTGATAGTGTTATGTGATGTGTGAGTCAGGTGATAGTGTTATGTGAGGTGTGTGTCAGGTGATAGTGATATGTGAGGTGTGTGTCAGGTGATAGTGTTATGTGAGATGTGTGTCATGTGATAGTGTTTTTGAGGTATATGTCAGGTGAAAGTGTCATGTAGCGTTATGTGAGGTGTGTGTCAGGTAATTGTGTTATGTGAGGCGTGTGTCAGGTGATAGTGTTATATGAGGTGTGTGTCAGGTGATAGTGTTATGTGAGGTGTGAGTCAGGTGATAGTGTTATGTGAGGTGTGTGTCAGATGATAGTGTTATGCGTGGTGTGTGTCAGGTGATAGTGTTATGTGAGGTGTGTGTCAGGTGATAGTGTTTTGTGATTTATGTGTGCCAGGTGATATTGTAATGTGAGGTGTGTGTCAGGTGATAGTGTTATGTGAAGTGTGTGTCAGGTAATAGTGATATGTGTGGTGTGTGTCAGGTGATAGTGTTATGTAATGTGTGAGTCAGGTGATAGTGATATGTGAGGTGTGTGTCAGATAATAGTGTTTTATGATGTTTGTGTCAGGTGATAGTGTTATGTGAAGTGTGTGTCAGGTAATAGGGTTATGTGAGGTGTGTGTCAGGTGATAGTGTTATGTGATGTGTGAGTCAGGTGATAGTGATATGTGAGGTGTGTGTCAGATAATAGTGTTTTATGATGTTTGTGTCAGGTGATAGTGTTATGTGAGGTGTGTGTCAGGTGATAGTGTTATGTGAGGTGTGTGTCAGGTGATAATGTTATATGAGGTGTGTGTCATGTGATAGTGTTATATGACGTATGTGTCAGGTGATATTGTTATGTGAGGTGTGTACTGGTGGGTATCAGTGTTGCGTGTGGCGTGTGTCAGGCAATATGTTATGTGGAGGTGTGTCAGGCAGAAGGTTACATGATGGGTGTGTGACAAGATATAGTTATGTGAGGTGTGTGTGAGAGGCATAGTGTTAGTGTGAGGTGTGTGTCAGGTGAAGTGTTATGTGAGGTGTGTGTCAGGTGATAAAATGTGTGAAAGGGTGTGTCAGGTGACAGTGTTATGTGAGGTGTGTGTCAGGCACAGTGTTATGTGAGGTGTGTGTTAGGTGATAGTGTTATGTGAGGTGTGTGTCAGGTGACAGTGTTATGTGAGGTGTGTGTCAGGTAAGTGTAATATAGTGGAGGTGTGTGTCAGGTGATAGGTAATGATTAATAGGTGATATGTTAGGGAGGTGTGTGGGTCAGGTGATAGTAATGTGAGGTGTGTGTGTTCAGGTAATAGTGATATGTGAGGTGTCCAGGTGATGGTGAGGTGAATAGTATAAGTGTGAGGTGTGTGTAACAGTGCTTGGGAGGTGCAACAAGTGATCAAGCAACAAGCAAAGTATGTAACAGGAGGTTGCGTGAGTGACAGGTGATAGTGTTATGTGAGGTATGGCCAGGTGAAGTGTGTTATGTGAGATGTGTTTGAGGTGAGAGAAGGCGTGGGAGGTGTACAGGTACAGAGAGGTGTGCAAGAAGGGGAGTTATGTGGGGTGATAGTAAACGTGATGTAAAGCTGGTGATAGCAGGAGATGTGTCAGGTGATATAAGCTAAGTGGTGTGGCAAAGGAATAAGCAGGTGAGGTGTGTGGGGTTGGGTGATAGTGTTTATGATTTATGTGCAGGATATAGTGATGTGAGGTGTGTAACAGGTGATAAGGTTATGTGAGGTGTGTCAGGTAATAATAGTGTTTTATGATGTATATGTCAGGTGATATCAGTGTGGAGGTGTGTGTCACAGGTGATAGGTTATGTAGGAAGGAGCTGGGGATAAAGTGATGTGAGGGTAACATGATAATAGTGTTTTGTGATCGTGAGAAGCAGAGTGTGTGCTGCGTGACAGTGTTTGTGAGGCGTGTGTCAGTGAGAATAGTTATAAGAGGTGTCAGGTGATAAAGGGAAGTAACAGGTGAGATCATGTGAGGTAATAGTGATAGATGCACAGGTGATAATGTGAGGTGTGGGGTGATAGTGTTGGGGAGGTGTGTCAGATACAGTGTGATGTAAGGTGTAAGCCAGGAGTTTTATGGGATGTGTGTGTCAGTGATGGTAAAGGGAGGTGTGTATTAGTGATAAGCAGTGTGATGTGTGTCAGGTGACAGGTTATGTGAGGTGAGAGTAGAGAGGTTAATGAGGTGTGTGTCAGATAAAGGTTTTATGAGAGTGTCGGGTGAATATATGTGATGCGTACCAGGTGATGTGCTGGCGTGAGGTGTGCAATAAGATAAAGAAAATGTCAAGTAAGTGTAAGGTGTGACTGTGTGATAGTGTGGGAGTGTGGCAGAATATGACAGTGTTATGAGTGTGTCGGTGATAGTGTTACGTGAGGTGTGCGTCAGGTGACAGTGTGACATGAAGGTGTGTGTGTGGTGATAGTGTTATGTGAGGTGTAAGTGTGGTGATAGTGTTATGTGAGGAGTAACAGTGAGTAGGGTGGGATAAAAAGTGAGGTGTGTGTCGATGTGAAGTAAGTGATAAGGGAGGTGTGGGTTGGGTGATAACAAAAAACAAAGTCAGGAGTGAATGGCGTTATGTGCAGGTGTGAGTTATGGCAGTGATGTCAGGTGATATAGTATGTGAGGTGTCAAAAGTGTTGGCGTGATCGGTGATAACAATGTTGTGTGAGGTGTGAGGTGATAGGTTTTTTGATGCATGCGTGTCAGGTGATATTGTTATGTGAGGTGTGGGCTGGGTGATAGTGTTATGGTGAGGTGTGTGTCAGATAACAGGATGTGAGGTGTGTTTCAGGTGAGGTAGTGTTATGTGTCACGGCGTTATGGACAGGTGATAATGGCGTGACGTGTGTGTCAGGCGATAGTGTTATGTGAGCGGTGGTGACAGGTGAGTCGCGTCAGATAAAGTGTTTGTGATGGCGTGCCAGGTGATATTGTTATGTGAGGTGTCAGTGATGTGTTATGAGTGTGAGCTGGTGACAGGATATGTGAGGTGAAAGGGAGAAGATAGTTTTATGGATGTGTCAAGATGTAAGTGTGTGAGGTGATATAGGTGATAGTAGATAAGGGAGGTAACAGGTGATGAAATTTGAGGTAAGATGTCAAGAGAGGTTATGTGGAGGTGTATCAGGTGGGGATAGTAGTTATGTGAGGTAAAGTAGTGTGGCAACAGGACAGTGTGATGTGAGGTGTGTGTCAGGTGATAGTGATATGTGATGTGTGTCAGATGAAGCCATGGTGGTATGCTGGGGAAAAATATGTGAGGTGGGTGCAGGTTTATGTGTGTGTGAATGTATGAGTGTGTCAGGTGAAAGAAAGCAAAATGGGGTAAGGTTATGTGAGGTAAAAATAGGTGATAAGGGCAGAGGTGTGTGTGTCAGGGTGATTGTAATGTGAGGTGTGTGTCAGGTGGGACATATGTGAGTCAGGTGATAGTGTTATGTGAGGTAAAATAGTGTTAGTGTGAGGTGTGTGTCAGGTAATAGTATGATGTGAGGTGTGTGTCATGTGATATGTTATATGATGTGTGTCAGGTGATAGTGTTGTGAGGTGTGTAAGGGTTATAATATATGATGTGTGTGTCAGGTGATAGTGTTGGTGAGGTGTGTCAGGTGATAGTGTTGAAAGGAGTGAAAATAGGTGATAGTGTTATGGAGGTGTGTCAGGTGATAGTGTTATATGAGGTGTGTGTCAGGTGATAGTGTTGGCGTGATGTCAGGTGACGTGTTTTATGTGAGGGTGTGTGTCATGACAGTGTTATGTGGAGGTGTGTGTGGGGTGTGGATATGTTAAGTGGTGTGTGTCAGGTGATAGTACATGTAAGGTGTGTGTCAGGTGATAGTGTTATGTGAGGTGTGTGTGGTAAGATAAGATATGTGAGGTGTAAAATAGGACAGTGTTTTATGATATGTGTGTCAGGTGACAGTGTTATGTGAGGTGTGAATAGGTGATAGTGTTATGTGAGGTTGTGTAGGTCATAGTGTTATGTGAGGTAGTAGGTGATAGGTGTTATGTGAGGTGTGTCAGGTGATGTATGTGAGGGTAATAGGGTGTGAGGTGTGTGTGCAGATGAGGAGTGTTATGTGAGGTGTGTGTCAGGGGTGATGTTATGGAGGTGTCAGGTGAAGGTTATGTGATGTGTGATCAGGGATAGTGTTATGGAGGTGCTCAGGATAGTGTGTTGAGGAGGTGTGTAGGTGACAGTGTTATGTGTGGTGTGTGTGTGATAGTGTTATGTGAGGTGTGTGTCAGGGATAGTGTTATGTGATGTGTGTGTCAGGGGTGATATGTTATGGAGGTATGTGGGTCTGTGTGATGTGTTATGTGTGTGTGTCAGATAAGATGTGACAGGAGTGGGATAGTGCAGGAGGTGTGTCAGGTGAAGTGTTGATGTGAGGTAGTGATAGTGTTGTGTGAGGTGTGTGTCAGGTGATAGTGTTATGTGAGTGTGCTCAGGTAATAGTGTTATGTGAGTGTGTGTCAGGTAATAGTGTTATGAGGTGTGTAAATAAGGATAGTATAGGTGATGTGTGTGAGGTGATAGTAGTTATGTGAGGTGTGTGTGTCAGGTAATAGTGGGGAGGTGGGAACAGGTAATATGTTATGTGAGGTGTGTGCAGGTGACAGTGTTATGTGAGAGTACAAGGACAGTTTAAGGTGGAGGTGTAACAGGTGACTGTGTTAAAAAGGGCAGGTGATATGCAACAGTGGTGAGTGTGTGTGTCAGGTAATATAAGTATGTGAGGTGTGTGTCAGGTGATAGTGTTATATGATGTGTGAGTGGTGAAAAGATGTGAGTGTGTATACAGATAATAGTTTATGATGTGTGTGTATAGAGGTATAGGAAGTGAGGTACAGGTGATGGTGTTTTGTGATGTGTGGAGTCAGGTGATGTTGTTGTGTGAGGGTGTGTGTCAGGTGATGGTATGTGATGTGTAGGTCAGGTGATAGTGATATGTGGGGTGTGTGTCAGATAATATTGTTTTATGATGTGTGTGTTAGGTGATAGTGTTATGTGAGGTGTGTGTCAGGTAATAGTGTTGTGAGGTGTGTGTCAGGTGATAGTGTTATGTGAGGTGTGTGTCAGATGATAGTGTTTTATGATGTGTGTGTCAGGTGATAGTGTTATGTGAGGTGTGTGTCAGGTGATAGTGTTATGTGAGGTGTGTGTGTCAGGTGATAATGTTATGTGAGGTGTGTGTCATATGATAGTGTTATATGAGGTATGTGTCAGGTGATAGTGTTATTTAGCGTTATGTGAGGTTTGTGTGACGTAATCGTGTTATGTGAGGCGTGTGTTAGGTGATAGTGTTGTATGAGGTGCGTGTCGGGTGATATTGTTATGTGAGGTGTGTGTCAGTTGATAGTGTTATGTGAGGTGTGTGTGTCAGGTAATAGTGTTATGTGAGGTGTGTGTCAGGTAAGAGTGTTATGTGATGTGTGTGTCAGGTGATAGTTATATGTGAGGTGTGTGTCCGGTGATATAGTTATGTGAGGTGTGTGTCAGGTAAGAGTGTAATGTGAGGTGTGTGTGGCAGATCATAGTGTGATGTGAGGTGTGTATCAGGTGATAGTGTTATGTGATGTGTGTCTTGTGATGGTGTTATGTGAGGTGTGTGCCAGGTGATAGTTTTATGTGAGGTGTGTGTCAGGTGATAGTGTTATGTGAGGTGTGAGTCAGGTGATAGTGTTATGTGAGGTGTGTATCAGATAATAGTGTTTTATGATGTATATGTGTTAGGTGATATTGTTACGTGAGGTGTCTGTCAGGTGATAGTGTTTTTTTATTTATGCATGTCAGGTGACATTGTTATGTGAGGTCTGTGTCAGGTGATAGTGTTATGTGATGTGTGAGTCAGGTGATAGTGATATGTGAGGCGTGTGTCAGGTGATAGTGTTATGTGAGGTGTGAGTCAGGTGATAGTGTTATGTGAGGTGTGTCTCAGGTGATAGTGTTATGTGAGGTGTGTGTCAGGTGTTAGTTTTATGTGAGGTATCAGCCAGGTGATAGTGTTATGTGAAGTGTGTGTCAGGTGTTATTGTTATGTGAGATGGGTGTCAGGTGATAGTATTATGTGAGGTGTGTGTCAGGTGATATTGTTATATGATTTGTGTGTCAGGTGATAGTGTTTTGTGAGGTGTGTGTCATGTGATAGTGTTAAATGAGGTATGTGTCAGGTGATAGTGTTATGTAGCGTTATGTGAGGTATGTGTCAGGTAATCATGTTATGTGAGGCGTGTGTCAGGTGATAGTGTTATATGAGGTGTGTGTCAGGTGATAGTGTTTTTTGAAGTAAGCATGTCAGGTGATATTGTTATGTGAGGTGTGTGCCAGGTGATAGTGTTATGTGAGGTGTGTGTGGCAGATCATAGTGTGATGTGAGGTGTGTGTCAGGTGATAGTATTATGTGATATGTGTCTGGCGATGGTGGTATGTGAGGTGTGTGCCAGGTGATAGTGTTATGTGAGGTGTGTGTCAGGTGAGAGTGTTATGTGAGGTGTGAGTCAGGTGATAGTGTTATGTGAGGGTGTGAGTCAGGTGATAGTGATATGTAAGTGTGTGTCAGATGTGATGTTTTATGATGTGTGTCAGGTGATAGTGTTATGTGAGAGTTAGTGTGTCAGGTGAAGTGAGTGTTGTATGTGGGGTGTGTGTGTCAGATGTGGTGTTTTTGATGTGTGTGTCAAGTGATAGTGTTATGTGAGGTGTGTGTCAGGTGATAGTGTTATGTAAGGTGTGTGTCAGGTAATAGTCTTATGTGAGGTGTTTGTCAGGTGATAGTGTTATGTGATGTGTGAGTCAGGTGATAGTGATATGTGAGGTGTGTGTCAGATAATAGTGTTTTATGATGTGTGTGTTGGGTGATAGTGTTTTGTGAGGTGTGTTTCAGGTTAGTGTTATGTAAGGTGTGTGTCAGGTGATAGTTTTATGTGTGGTGTGTGTCATGTGATAGTGTTATATGAGGTATGTGTCAGGTGATAGTGTTATGTAGCATTATGTGAGGTGTATGTCAGGTAATCGTGTTATGTGAGGCGTGTGTCAGGTGATAGTGTTATATGAGGTGTGTGTCCAGGTGATGGTGTTTTGGAAGTAAGCATGTCAGGTGTTGTTTATGTGAAGTGTGCTTGCCAGGTGATAGTGTTATGTGGTGTGGCAGATCATGAGTGTGATGTGAGGTGTGTGTGTCGGGTGATAGTATGTGATATGTGATGTCTGGCGATGGTGGTATGTGAGGTGTGTGCCAGGTGATAGTGTTATGTGAGGTGTGTGTCAGGTGATAGTGCTATGTGAGGTGTGAGTCAGGTGATAGTGTTATATGATTTGTGTGTCAGGTAATAGTGTTATGTGAGGTGTGTGTCAGGTGATAGTGTTATGTGAGGTGTGTGTCAGGTAATAGTGTTATGTGAGGTGTGTGTCAGGTGATATTGTTATATGATGTGTGAGTGAGGAGATAGTGTTATGTGAGGTGTATGTCACATAATATTGTTTTATGATGTGTGTGTCAGGTGATAGTGTTATGTGAGGTGTATGTCAGATAATATTGTTTTATGATGTGTGTGTCAGGTGATAGTGTTATGTGAGGTGTGTGTCAGGTGATAGTATTATGTGAGGTGTGTGTCAGGTGATAGTGTTATGTGAGGTGTGTGTCAGGTAATAGTGTTATGTGAGGTGTGTGTCAGGTGATATTGTTATGTGAGATGGGTGTCAGGTGATAGTATTATGTGAGGTGTGTGTCTGGTGATAGTGTTATATGATTTGTGTGTCAGGTAATATTGTTATGTGAGGTGTGTGTCAGGTAAGAGTGTTATACGATGTGTGAGTCAGGAGATAGTGTTATGTGAGGTGTATGTCAGATAATATTGTTTTATGATGTTTGTGTCAGGTGATAGTGTTATGTGAGGTGTGTGTCAGGTGATTGTATTATGGAAGGTGTGTGTCAGGTGATAGTGTTATGTGAGGTGTGTGTCAGGTAATAGTGTTATGTGAGATGTGTGTCAGGCGATATTGTTATATGATGTGTGAGTTGGGAGATAGTTTTATGTGAGGTGTATGTCAGATAATATTGTTTTATGATGTGTGTGTCAGGTGATAGTGTTTTGTGAGGTGTGTGTCAGGTGATAGTGTTATATGAGGTGTGAGTCAGGTGATAGTGTTATGTGAGGTGTGTGTCAGATAATAGTGTTTTATGATGTATATGTGTCAGTTGATATTGTTACGTGAGGTGTGTGTCAGGTGATAGTGTTTTTTGATGTATGCGTGTCAGGTGATATTGTTATGTGAGGTGTGTGTCAGGTGATAGTGTTTTATGATGTGTGTCAGGTGATAGTGTTATGTGAGGTGTGTGTCAGGTGATAGTGTTATGTGAGGTGTGTGTCAGGTGATAGTGTTATGTGCGGTGTGTGTCATGTGATAGTGTTATATGAGGTATGTGTCTGGTGATAGTGTTATTTAGCGTTATGTGAGGTTTGTGTCACGTAATCGTGTTATGTGAGGCGTGTGTTAGGTGATAGTGTTGTATGAGGTGCGTGTCGGGTGATATTGTTATGTGAGGTGTGTGTCAGGTGATAGTGTTATGTGAGGTGTGTGTGTCAGGTAATAGTGTTATGTGAGGTGTGTGTCAGGAAAGAGTGTTATGTGATGTGTGTGTCAGGTGATAGTGTTATGTGAGGTGTGTGTCCGGTGATATAGTTATGTGAGGTGTGTGTCGGGTAATGGTGTAATGTGAGGGTGTGTGGCAGATCATGGTGTGATGTGAGGTGTGTATCAGGTGATAGTGTTATGTGATGTGTGTCTTGTGATGGTGTTATGTGAGGTGTGTGCCAGGTGATAATGTTATGTGAGGTGTAGGTCAGGTGATAGTGTTATGTGAGGTGTGAGTCAGGTGATAGTGTTATGTGAGGTGTGTGTCAGATAATAGTGTTTTATGATGTATATGTGTCAGGTGATATTGTTACGTGAGGTGTGTGTGTCAGGTGATAGTGTTTTTTGATGTATGCATGTCAGGTGACATTGTTATGTGAGGTGTGTGTCAGGTGATAGTGTTATGTGATGTGTGAGTCAGGTGATAGTGATATGTGAGGTGTGTGTCAGGTGATAGAGTTATGTGAGGCGTGTGTCAGGTGATAGTGTTATGTGAGGTGTGAGTCAGGTGATAGTGTTATGTGAGGTGTGTCTCAGGTGATAGTGTTATGTGAGGTGTGTGTCAGGTGTTAGTTTTATGTGAGGTATAAGCCAGGTGATAGTGTTATGTGAAGTGTGTGTCAGGTGTTATTGTTATGTGAGATGGGTGTCAGGTGATAGTGTTATGTGAGGTGTGTGTCAGGTGATATTGTCATATGATTTGTGTGTCAGGTAATAGTATTATGTGAGGTGTGTGTCAGGTAAGAGTGTTATATGATGTGTGAGTCAGGAGAAAGTGTTGTGTGAGGTGTATGTCAGATAATATTTTTTTATAATGTGTGTGGCAGATGATAGTGTTATGTGAGGTGTGTGTCAGGTGATAGTGTTATGTGAGGTGTGTGAAAGGTGAGAGTGTTATGTGATGTGTGTCTGGTGATAGTGTTATGTGAGGTGTGTTTCAGGTGATAGTGTTATGTGAGGTGTGTGTCAGATGATAGTGTTATGTGGTGTCAATGTCCAGGTGATAGTTATGTGAGGTGTGTGTCAGGTGATAGTGTTATGTGAGGTGTGTGTCATGTGATAGTGTTAAATGAGGTATGTGTCAGGTGATAGTGTTATGTAGCGTTATGTGAGGTGTGTGTCAGGTAATCATGTTATGTGAGGCGTGTGTCAGGTGATAGTGTTATATGAGGTGTGTGTCAGGTGATAGTGTTTTTTGATGTATGCATGTCAGGTGATATTGTTATGTGAGGTGTGTGCCAGGTGATAGTGTTGTAGAGGGTGTGATGGTGGTGTTATGTGAGGTGTGGGTGATGAGTGTTATGGCGAGGTGTGTGTCAGTGGTTGTGTGTCAGAAGTGGTTATGTGGAGTCAGGTGATAGTGATATGTGTGGTGTGTGTCAGGTAATAGTGTTATGTGAGGTGTGTGTCAGGTGATAGTGTTATGTGAGGTGTGTGTCAGGTGATAGTGTTATGTGAGGTGTGTGTCATGTGATAGTGTTAAATGAGGTATGTGTCAGGTGATAGTGTTATGTGGCGTTATGTGAGGTGTGTGTCAGGTGTCATGTTGTATGTGGCGTGTGTCAGGTGATAGTGTTATGAGGTGTGTGTCAGGTGATAGGTGTTTTTGATGTATGCATGTCAGGTGATATTGTTATGTGAGGGTGGTATTGGGTGATAGTGTTATGTGAGGTGTGTGTGGCAGATCATAGTGTGATGTGGTGTGTGTCAGGTGATAGTATTATGTGATATGTGTCTGGCGATGGTGGTATGTGAGGTGTGCCAGGTATAGTGTTATGTGAGGTGTGTGTCGAGTTGAGGGTGTTATGTGAGGTGTGGTCAGGTGATAGTGTTATGTAGATTGGAGTCAGGTGATAGTGATATGTGAGGTGTGTGTGGATAATAGTGTTTTATGATGTGTGTGGTGATAGTGTTATGTGAGGTGTGTGTCAGGTGATAGTGTTATGTGAGGTGTGTGTCAGATAATAGTGTTTATGATGTATATGTGTCAGGTGATATTGTTCAGTGATGTGTGAGTCAGGTGATAGTGTTATGTGAGGTGTGCTCAGGTGATAGTGTTATGTGAGGTGTGTGTCAGGTGTTAGTGTTATGAGGTGTGTCAGGTGATAGTGTTATGTGAGTGTGTGTCAGGTGATAGTGTTGTGTGAAGTGTGTGTCAGGTGATAGTGTTATATGAGGTGTGTGTCAGGTAATAGTGTTATGTGAGGTGTGTGTGTCAGGTGATGTAAGTATGTGAGTGTGTGTGTCATGTGATAGTGTTAAAATGAGGTATGTGTCAGGTGATAGTAAGCTATGTAAAGCGTTATGTGAGGTGTGTGTCAGGTAATCGTGTTATGTCAGGCGTGTGTCAGGTGATAGTGTTATATGAGGTGTGTGTCTTGTGATAGTGTTATATGAGGTGTGTGTCAGGTGATAGAGTTATGTGAGGTGTGTGTCAGGTGATAGTGTTAGGTGAGGTGTGTGTCATGTGATAGTGTTATGTGAGGTGTGTGTCAGGCGATAGTGTTATGTGAGGTGTGTGTGTCAGGTAATAGTATTATGTGAGGTGTGTGTCAGTTAACAGTGTTATGTGAGGTATGTGTCAGGTGAGAGTGTTATGTGAGGTGTGTGTCAGGTGATAGTGTTATGTGAGGTGTGTCAGGTGATAGTGCTATGTGAGGTGTGTGTCAGGTGATAGTGTTATGTGAAGTGTGTGTCAGGTGGTATTGTTATGTGAGATGTGTGTCAGTTGATAGTATTATGTGAGGTGTGTGTCAGGTGATAGTGTTATATGATTTGTGTGTCAGGTAATAGTGTTATGTGAGGTGTGTGTCAGGTAAGAGTGTTATATGATGTGTGAGTCAGGAGAAAGTGTTATGTGAGGTGTATGTCAGATAATATTGTTTTATGATGTGTGTGTCAGGTGATAGTGTTATGTGAGGTGTGTGTCAGGTGATATTATTATGTGAGGTGTGTGTCAGGTGATAGTGTTATGTGAGATGTGTGTCAGGTAATAGTGTTATGTGAGGTGTGTGTCAGGTGATATTGTTATATGATGTGTGAGTCAGGAGATAGTGTTATGTGAGGTGTATGTCAGATAATATTGTTTTATGATGTGTGTGTCAGGTGATAGGGTTATGTGAGGTGTGTGTCACGTGATAGTGTTATTTGAGGTGTGTGTCAGGTGATATTGTTATGTGAGGTGTGTGTCAGGTGATAGTGTTATGTGAGGTGTGTGTGTCAAGTGATAGGGTCATGTGAGGTGTGTGTCAGGTAATAGTGTTATGTGAGGTGTGTGTCAGGTGATAGTGTTATATGATGTGTGAGTCAGGAGATAGTGTTATGTGAGGTGTATGTCAGATAATATTGTTTTTTGATGTGTGTGTCAAGTGATAGTGTTATGTGAGGTGTGTGTCAGGTGATAGTGTTATGTAAGTTGTGTCAGGTGATGGTGTTATGTGACGTGTGTGTCAGGTAACAGTGTTATTTGAGGTGTGTGTCATGTGATAGTGTTATATGAGGTATGTGTCAGGTGATAGTGTTATGTAGCGTTATGTGAGGTGTATGTCAGGTAATCGTGTTATGTGAGGCGTGTGTCAGGTGATAGTGTTATATGAGGTGTGTGTCTTGTGATAGTGTTATATGAGGTGTGTGTCAGGTGATATTGATATGTGAGGTGTGTGTCAGGTGATAGTGTTATGTGATGTGTGTCAGGTGATGGTGTTATGTGACGTGTGTGTCAGGTAATAGTGTTATGTGAGGTGTGTATGTCAGGTGATAGTGTTATGTGAGGTGTGTGTCAGGTGATAGTATTATGCGAGGTGTGTGTCAGCTGATAGTATTATGTGAGGTGTGTGTCAGGTGATAGTGTTATGTGAGGTTTATGTCAGATAATATTGTTTTATGTTGTGTGTGTCAGGGAATAGTGTTATGTGAGGTGTTTGTCAGGTAATAGTGTTATGTGAGGTGTGTGTCAGGTGATAGTGTTATGTGAGGTATGTCAGGTGATGGTGTTATGTGAGGTGTGTGTGTCACGTAATAGTGTTATGTGAGGTGTATGTCAGGTAATAGTGTTATGTGAGGTGTGTGTCAGGTGATAGTATTGTTTGAGGTGGTGTGTCTGGTGATGGTGTTATGTGAGGTGTGTGTCAGGTGATAGTTTTATGTGAGGTGTGTGTCAGGTGATAGTGTTATGTGAGGTGTGAGTCAGGTGATAGTGTTATGTGAGGTGTGTGTCAGGTTATAGTGTTATGTGAGGTGTGTGTCAGGTGATAGTGTTATGTGAGGTGTGTGTCAGGCGATAGTGTTATGTGAGCTGTGTGCCATGTGATAGTGTTATATGAGGTATGTGTCAGATGATAGTGTTATGTAGCGTTATGTGAGGTGTGTGTCAGGTAATCGTGTTATGTGAGGCGTGTGTCAGGTGATAGTGTTATATGAGGTGTGTGTCAGGTGATAGTGTTATGTGAAGTGTGTGTCAGGTGATATTGATTTGTGAGGTGTGTGTTAGGTGATAGTGTTTTTTGATGTATGCGTGTCAGGTGATATTGTTATGTGAGGTGTGTGTCAGGTGATAGTGTTATGTGAGGTGTGTGTGTGCAGATCATAGTGTGATGTGAGGTGTGTTTCAGGTGATAGTGTTATGTGATGTGTGTCTGGTGATGGTGTTATGTGTGGTGTGTGCCAGGTGATAGTGTTATGTGATGTGTGTGTCAGGTGATAGTGTTATGTGAGGTGTGAGTCAGGTGATAGTGTTATGTGAGGTGTGTGTCAGATAATAGTGTTTTTTGATGTATATGTGTCAGGTGATATTGTTATGTGAGGTGTGTGTCAGGTGATAGTGTTATGTGAGGTGTGAGTCAGGTGATAGTGATATGTGAGGTGTGTGTCAGATAATAGTGTTTTATGATGTGTGTCAGGTGATAGTGTTATGTGAGGTGTGTGTCAGGTGATAGTGTTATGTGAGGTGTGTGTCAGGTGATAGTGTTATGTGAGGTGTGTGTCATGTTATAGTGTTATATGAGGTATATATCAGGTGATAGTGTCGTGTAGCGTTATGTGAGGTGTGTGTCAGGTAATTGTGTTATGTGAGGCGTGTGTCAGGTGATAGTGTTATGTGAGGTGTGTGTCAGGTGATAGTGTTATGTGACGTGTGAGTCAGGTGATAGTGTTATGTGAGGTGTGTGTCAGGTGATAGTGTTATGTGAGGTGTGTGTCAGGTGATAGTGTTTTGTGATTTATGTGTGCCAGGTGATATTGTAATGTGAGGTGTGTGTCTGGTGATAGTGTTATGTGAAGTGTGTGTCTGGTGATAGTGTTATGTGAAGTGTGTGTCAGGTAATAGTGATATGTGTGGTGTGTGTCAGGTGATAGTGTTATGTAATGTGTGAGTCAGGTGATAGTGATATGTGAGGTGTGTGTCAGATAATAGTGTTTTATGATGTTTGTGTCAGGTGATAGTGTTATGTGAGGTGTGTGTCAGGTGATAGTGTTATGTGAGGTGTGTGTCAGGTGATAATGTTATGTGAGGTGTGTGTCATGTGATAGTGTTTTTGATGTAAAACAATACGTAACCCCG